>NW_006921965.1:728683-733247 GCF_000298275.1 Orycteropus afer afer | reverse complement strand
CTCACTAATGCCGAGGATATCAATCTTTATGCGTTCCATTTCCTTTTTGACAACTTCCAATTTTCCTAGATTCATACTTCGTACATTCCATGTTCCAATGATTAATGGACGTCTGTGGCTGTTTCTCTTTGAGTGGTGCCACATCAACAAATGAAGGTCTTGAAAGCTTTCTCTTATCTCTTACTTAAGAGAAACAATCTTTTGAGCCCTCAAGAAAAGAGGAGCTCTGGTAGCATAGTGAATAAGGCATTTGGCTACTAACCAGAAAGTTAGTGGTTCAAACATACCAACTGCTCCACAGAAGATAGGGCGATTTACTTCTGTAAAGATTTACTAGGAACTTTGGTGGCATAGTGTCTAAGTCATTTGACTGCTAACCAGAAGGCTGGCAGTTCAAACCCACCAACCACTCCTCAGAAGGAAGGTTGGGAAATCTACTTCCATAGTGATATCATCTCAGAAACCCAAGAAGGGGTCGCTATGAGTCAGATCCAACTTGATGGCAGTGTATTTGAGATTGGTTTTCAGAGAGTTTAACTTAAGATATTTTCCCACTTCTATGCTATATATCTATTTGTCTAAAATATGGTATTTAACTTAGTCTAATGAAATGTTACCTCTATGGAAGCTTTCTAAAGCTCTTTCTAGAAATAAAGTCTCTCCTCTGAGTATCAACAGCACTTTGGGCCAATCTTAGAAGTGTTATTCTATCTGCTTTGTATGTTCAATTAGGTCAGAATCCCTTTGACTTAAAGAAAGACAACCCAGATTATCTGCCATAAAATGCAGCACATAGTAACCATTCATTTCATATATGAATTGAAACAATGGCAGGGACAGATGCTGTGTTGAATTTACCTTTGTATTTTTTATGTAAAAAGAAATTGTCCTGTTCATTAATAATGAAGAAAAGACCATGAAAGGAATATCTTACTTAAGAGAAACAATCTTTTGATCACTCAAGAAGGAGTAATTATACACACACAGTTGGTGTGTTAATAATAAATCATACTCAGGTATTCACTAAAGTAAGTTCCCCGAAGATTGGTACTAAACAACACTTCATTAGCTTAGGTTGCCACTGTAGATATTTGAATGTAATAATAATGTTGTCATTAGGTGCTGTGGAGTCATTTCCAACTCACAGAAACACTACACTATTTACAATATGCTGCCTGGACCTCACAATCATTGCTATGTTGGACCCCACTGAGCACCCACTGTGTCAATCCATCTCATTGAGGGTCTTCTTCTTTTTTACTGACCCACTACTTTACTAAGTATGATTTCTTTCTCTAGGAACTGGTCTCGCCTGATAATATGTCCAAAGTACGTGAGATGAAGTCTTGTATCCTCACTTCTCAGGAGAATTCTGACTGTTCTTCTTCCAAGACATTTTTTTTTTTTCATTCTTCTGGCAGTCCATGGTATATTAAATATTCTTTGCCAACACCTTAATACAAATGCATCAATTCTTCTTCTGTCTTATTCATTGTCCAGGTTTCACATGCATATGAGGCAATTTAAGAAGGCATGCCTTTAATCACAAACACCTTAGTCCTAAAGGTGATATTTCTTCTTTTGAACACTTCAAGAGGTTTTTTGCAGCAGATCTGCTGAGTACAATGAGTCATTTGATTTCTTGACTGGTGCCTTCATGGAAATTGATTGTGGATCCAAATAAAATGAAATGCTTGAGAAATGCAAAATTTTCTGTTTATCAAGATGTTCCTTATTGGTCAAAGTTGCACAGATTTTCATTTTCTTTATATTGAGGCAAAATCCATACTGAAGGCTGTAGCCTTTGATCTTCATCAGTAAGAGCTTCAAGGCTTCTTCAAACAATGTTATGTCATTTGCATGTTTCAGTTTCTGAATACATCTTTCTTCAATCTAATGCCATGTTTTTCTTCATATAGTCCAGCTTCTCAAATTACTTGCTCAGCATTCAGACTGAAAAAGTATGGTGAAAGAATACAACACTGACACATACCTTTCCTGATTTTAAACCATGCAGTATCCCCATGTTCTGTTTGAATGACTGACAATCTCTTGGTCTATGTATATAAATAGTGCGTGAACACAATTAAGTGTTCTGGAATTTCCATTCTTCACAATGTTATCCATAATTTGTTATGACCCACACAGCCTTTGCATATCGATAATATAAAGGTAAACATTTTTGTGGTATTCTCTGCTTTCAGCCAAGATCCATCTGACATCAGATGATATTCCTCATTCTATGTCATAGCTGTACAAAATTTAAGACTTGACAAGTACTTCCATGTATATTATCTAATTTGGTCATCATATCAGCCCTGTGAGCTGGACAGGGAAGCTAGTTCTATATCAGTCCTACAAAATAAAAATTTGAGTATGACAGCATGTGACTGATGCGTTTATGAGCTTATAAACTCTGAAACTATGATTAATTTACATATCTGTTAGTCTGCTCATCCTTTAACCTCCCCAAATTAGTAAATTAGTTACATGTAGATGGAATTCATTAGATTATTTCCTCTAGAAAACAATGTTTTGTTCCTTTATATTGTGCTATAGTGAATGCTATGTTTCATTCAATTCTACATGAATCTGACCTTGAAAACTTATCCTAACCTTTAAACATGCACCAGTATAATCAGTGGTGTCACTAGGGTCAGTTTCACCCAGTGTGGTAACTCATGGTGTCACCTTCCAATGGATCTCCTCCCATACAAGACCATACAGAATCTTAATAATGTTTATTGTCAATTTTAATTATAGAATAATATGTGATAAAAATGAATTGTAAATTTCTTAAATTTAATATTTCTTAGATTACATGAATGATAACAACATAATTGTTTTATAAAATCTTTGTACATTGAATTACATTATTAATTACAACATTATTAGTATCTGAGTGTGTGTTTTGTAAAAAAAATTATTTTCTCCTTTTCTTTTAATTACTTCATTCTCAAAAAGTTATTGATATAAGTTCACAATTACTGTTTACCACAATATTACAGCTAAAACACCTGACAATTTGACAAAATCAGCAACTGTAGAAACACTGGCAGCAATAACAACATGTGCTTGTAGCATATGCAAGCAAAACAACATATTCTGAAGCATCACTGTGGTTGGGCAGTAATGACAGCTCTGACTGCAGCCCATGAGAAGGTTCAAACACTAAGTAGCATTGAGTTTTAGCCCTATTGGTATATTGATACATGTAAGCTGGGCTTATGAAAAATATTTTTTGTTGTTAACTACAGGAATATTTTTATAAAGTTTTTTCACAAAAATTTTTGCTGAAACACTGCATGAAAATTCTATGGACATTTTGGTGTCACCACCTATGACAGTGACACCTGGTGCAATCCAAACCCCCAGCACCCTCTAGTGACGTCACTGCAAATAATATCATCCCAGTGGTTGGTGCGTGACCTGTTCCACCTGTTCTGTAGTTACATGTCTTTGGCTTGGTTTCTTGCCATGACTTCAATTAAAGCTTACTTCTTTACTATTGGTGTTGTGCCAGCATGCCAGTTTATAGGAGGGAAAGAAAGCCTTTCCTATTATAAATGCTATGTCATTTAGATTCTAAGATCATAGCTTTCCATTGAGTTTTCTATGAAGTTGTACTGCTATACTCTTAACCCAAAGTTCTTAGGGTTGAAGTTGGCGTTTTGCAAAATGCACATCATGATCTTTCAGATGTGACACAACCACAGGACATTCAGAATGTTATACTGTGGCTAAGTTATTGCAAAGATGCCAAATAAACACCTTAAAAGGACAATACATAAAAACATTGAAAACATAGGTTCTAATGATATGGAGTAGTCAGCGTATCTGAGGAACAAAGGCAGCAGACCTACCAATGTGGCAACAAGGTATCAGGAGGACACCCAGTTAAAGAAGCTGAATCTCAACCAGCATCTGATTCTGTAACTGAAAGTTACTCTCTTTTCCCACATGTCTCATTTCTCTCAAAGACTACCCCAAACTACATTTGCTAAAAGCCTATAATACAGCATGTGCTGTTACTCTAGAGGAAATAGCTAACTGGAACATTGTGGGCTCTGAAATCCAATATTTAACTAGAACATCATTCTAAAAGGAAAATGGATATAAATTTTTGATAAACTGTGAATTCCATATAATTGCTGTCAAGACTACATATAGACAGAAGGCTGATAACACATATACAGTCGTACAATGGGAAATGCTGGTTGATGTATGTACACTGTCATGGGAGCAAAGTAATTTCAACATGGATTTAAAAAAATATCGACAGATTCACATTTGCCATTTAAGTTGCTTTTTTAGAATAGTATTCTATACTGACTTTTAAAATACTTTTGAAAGAGGGAAGTTCTTCGTCTACAAAGATGATTGTTGTTGCTGTTGTTAAGTGCCGTTGAGTCATTTCCGACTCATAGCGACCCCATGCACAGCAGAACAAAACACCGCCCAATCCCGCACCAGCCCCACAATCCCTGCTATACTTAAGCCCATCATCGCAGCCACCGTGTCAATCCATCTCGTTGAAGGCCTCCCCCTCTTTCGTCGACCCTCC
>NW_006921965.1:718085-725483 GCF_000298275.1 Orycteropus afer afer | reverse complement strand
ACCTAATCCCTTTGGCTGATTGCTCTTCTCTCTAGCTTCCTGGCTTTTAATCCCCTTTCTCCTGCTCTTCCAGCCTGCTACTCTGGGCATCCCTGAGTTGTCTCTTCTCACCTGAAACCCTGGGGCTGACTGCTCTTCTGTCTGGGTTCCTGGCTTTTATCCCCTTTCTCCTGCTCTTCCAGCCTGCTACTCTGGGCGTCCCTGAGTTATCTCTCCTCACCTGTAACCCTGCAGCTGACTGCTTTTCTGTCCAGGTTCCTTGCTTTTAATACCCTTTCTCCTGCTCTTCCCACCTGCTACTTTGGGCATCCCTGAGTTGTCTCTCCTCACCTGTAACCCTGGGGCTGATAGAGATGTGAATTTAAGACTGAACCACAAGTACATCTAACAGCTTCAAGGTTATGTGAATGAAGTACATGTCTTCTAGAAACTCAAAAAAGGAAATTGCAGAACATGTGCAGTGTGAATAGTCTTTGGTGTAGTATAAAAAATCCTTGAAAAGGGATGATTTTCATTACCAAATTTTTACTAACTACTAAATTATATGTATACTTTATTGAAAATCCTCAATGTCATTAAAACCAAAACAGTTGCCATTGGCTCAGTTCAAACTCATGTGACCCCAGGTGAACCAGAGCAGAACTGTGCTCTACAGGGCTTTCAATGGCTTGATCTTTCAGAAGTAGATCTGGAGGACTTTCTTCCAAGGCATCTCTGGGTGGATTCTAACTGCCAATCTTTCTTGTTAGTGTTCTTGTAGCCAGACTCCAAGATGACCTCCAATGAACTTCATCTCCTGGTATTAATTTCCTATGATGGTCACTCTCATACTGAATAAGGCCAACCTGTGTAAGTAATAGGATTTTGTGGAAATGACCACATGTGGCTTCTGAGGTGAGGTCATCAAAGACATTGGAGCTTCTACCAATGGGGGAAGTCAGGTGTCATGCTATGAGAACACTCAAACAGCCCTCTGGAGAGGTGCACATGGTGAGGAATTGAGGCTCTCCCCACCCAACAACCAGCATTAACTCACCAGAGACATAAGTGCCCCAACTTGTAAGTGGATCTTCCAGCTGCGTTCAAACCTTCAGGTGACTATAGTCCTGGTTGACATCTTGACCACAACCTCAGGAGAGACCCTCAATCAGAAACACTCAGCAAGCCTTCACTGAGTTAGCTTCCTAAGTCAAAGAAACTGTGTGATATAATGACTTTTTATTATTTCAAGACTAAGTTTTAAGAATTTTTTTAATGCAGAAATAGATAACTAATACTAAATGGCCACAAGACCTTTTAAAACATTTTCTGAGAAAAGGGCATGTAAAGAGTGACTAGTGAAGACACAAAAGAACAGAGCAAGACACATCAAAATAGCCAGCAGCACAATGTTATTCTTCTACAATAGGTTCTAAAGGATCTTAGAAAGATTAGCAAGGAATAGCAGCTTTCAAAAGGAAACAAACAAACAAACAAACAAACAAAAACTCACTGCCTTTGAATCGATTAGACTCATAGTGACCTCTACTTGGGTTTCTGAGGCAATATCTCTACAGAAGTAGATTGCCCAATCTTCCTTCCAAGAAGTGGCTGGTGGGTTTGAACTGCCAGCCCTCTGGTTAGCAATCAAATGCCTTAGGCACTACACCACCAGAGCTCTCATCAAAAGAAAGCTTGTTAAGTTGATTAAATATATAAGTAAAACAGAAACATCATTGACAGTGTATATGATGACAACATACAATTATTTCACATGGCTGAGAACTTCCTCAAGAAAGAGAGTTTGTCAGTTACATCTTTGGGTGCCCATTGCCTGGCATAATCCCTGGCAGAGAGTTACAATCAATGAATATTTGTTGAAATGAGAAAATGAAATTCCAGCACTCTGGTTGGTCAAATTGAACAACTCACCTTATTGTCTCATCTCAGAGTCTCAGCTGCTAAGAAGCCTTTTCTGGGTTTTGAGTTGTTTTGATCTGCTCCAGCCAGGATACTAAAACTGCTCTAACCAAAAAAACCAAACCCACTGCCATCAAGTTGATTCCAACTCATAGTGACACCAATAGGCTTTCCAAGTCTATAAATCTTTATGAAAGTAGACTGCCTTATCTTTCTCCTCCCAGAGCATCTGGTGGTTTCAAACTGCCAACTTTTTGGTTAGCAGTGCAATGCCTTAACCATAGTGCCACCAGAGCTCCTAAGAAATGCTCTGGTTGGGACTAAACAATGGTTTCTCTTGACCCCTCAGGACTTTAGATTATTCATATGGGAGGAGAAGATTTTTATACACCCATCCAGGTCTACAGTTCTGTTATTAGTTCCACCCAATTGTTCCATATTGCAAATGAGTCCTAATTGGTGTCACTAGATTGTACACAGGAAAAATGTGAATTGGCAAATGTTGTATTTATATTTTTACAACAACAACAACAAAAAAAAAAAAGAGTGACATTATAACTTCCCAACAGCTCTCTTACTCTCTTCATGTCTATCATGATATTAGGCATGCCCTACATATGAGAGGAACTTTAGGCTATACTGGGTGTTCTGACCTAGTAGAGGAAGACAATTCTCTACAGGAGGCAGGAAACGTCTTTCTTGCTTGAGTGGTCCTGGCATCACCAACTCATTGTGATGATACAAGGGCTGCTTCCCATCCACAGAAACAAGAGCATTGCAAGAGAGAGTGTCACTGTTCACAGTGCTCCCTCCCTTACACTCCCACCCCTGCCAACCAACAAAGAAAGTTTCCCTCCAAATACAAACCTTTCCCTGACCCTCCATGACAAGAACTAATACTATATTTGTCCTTCTGTGATTGACTTATTTCACTCAGCGTAATGTCCTCCAAGTTCATCCATATTATGTAGTGTTTTGAAGACTCTACATTTTTCTTTATAAGTTGACTTGGCTAGAATGGAGTGAGACACACTGAGAACAATGGTTAGCATTTAAAAATTATTTTTAGTATAAAGCATGTTTAACATATGAAATGGTAGAGAAAATAGTGTAATTAATTCCATGTATTTCTCAACCAAAATCTGCCCCACTCCTTCTTACTCATTTTTTTAGATGCATTTTATTGAAATATAATTTTTGCCCCTGCCCATCCCTTGCCTTCATCTTGTGGTGGTGGAGCTGACGGCCAAGCCTGAAGGGAGCTCAAGCTGGATAGGGTAACAAAACTTCTAGCCTCCAGGAGATATCCGAGTAACCCCCAAGGACGCTCCAGACGTGGATGCAACATTCCCCTTGTTACTCTTATACCCCACACCGGCTTGGTGAATGGAGGTTCGGCCATCCGCCACTCCCTCAGGAACTCCATCCCTCTCTGTGTGCTTGGGTGGAGCCTGGATGAAGTACAATGCTGTCAGTGATAGGATAATATCCATACGCTTACAAGGAAGACCTGTAAATATGACTATTATTCAAATTTATGCACCAACCACCAAAGTGCAAGATGAGGAAACTGAAAATTTTATCAACTTCCGCAGTCTGAAATTGACCAAACTTGCAATCAAGAGGTCTTAATTATCACTGGCGACTGGTATGCAAAAGTTGGAAACAAAGAAGAATCATTGGTAGTTTGAAAATTTGGCCTTGGTGACAGAAATAATGCTGGAACTTGCATGATAGAATTTGCAAGATCAATGACTTGTTCATTGCAAACACTTTTTTTCAACAACACAAATGGCAGCTGTACACATAGATTTCACCAGATGGAACCCACAGGAATCAGATTGACTACATCTGTGGCAAGAGGTGATGGAAAAGCTCAATATCTTCAGCTAAAACCAGGCCAGGAGCTGATTGTGGAACAGACCACCAACTGCTCATATGCAAGTTCAACTTGAAGTTAAAGACAATTAAAACAAGTCCATGAGAGCCAAAATATGATCTAGAATATATCCCTCCTGAATTTAGAGACCATCTAAAGAATCAATTTGATGCATTGAACACCAGTAACTGGAAACCAGATGAATTGTGGGATGATATCAAGAGCATCATCCATGAAGAAAGCAAGAGGTCACTAAAAAGACAACAAAAGAAGAGAAGATCAAAATGGGTGACAGAAGAGACTCTGCAACTTGCCCTTGAGCAGACAGTAGCTAAAGCAAATGGAAAAAATGACAAGATAAAAGAATTGAACCGAAGATTTCAAAGAGCAGCTCGAGAAGACAAAGCCAATTACTGTAATGAAATGTACAAAGACCTGCAGTTAGAAAACCAAAAGGGAAGAACACGCTTGGCATTTCTGAAGCTGAAATAATTGAGGAAAAAAATTAAGCCTTGAGTTGCAATATTGAAAGATTCTAAGGGCAAATCATTGAATGATGCAGGGAACATCAAAAGAAGAGGGAAGGAATACATAGAGTCACTGTACCAAAAAGAACTGGTCGATCTTCATCCATTTCAGGAAGTGACATATGATCTAGAACGAATGGTACTGAAGAAGGAAGTCGATGCTGCAATGAAGGAATTGGCGAAGAACAAGGCTCAGAATTGACAGAATACTCATTGAGATATTTCAACAAACTGATGCTGCACTGGAGGCACTCACTCAGTTATGCCAAGAGATTTGAAAGACAGCTACCTGGCCAACTGACTGGAAGAGATACATATTTGTACACGTTCCAAAGAAAGGTGATCCCACTCAATGTGGAAATTATCTAACAATATCCTTAATATCGCACGCAAGTAAGATCTTACTGAAAATAATTCAAAAACGGTTGCAGTACTATATTGACAGAGAACTTGCAGAGGTGCAAACTGGATTCAGAAGAAGACGTGGAACAAGGGATATCATAGATGCTGTCAGATGGGTCTTGGCTCAAGGCAAAGAATACCTTTGTAAAGATGTTTACAAATGCTTTATTGACTATGCAAAGGCATTTGATTATGTGGATCATGACAAATTATGGATTAACATTGAGAAGAATGGGAATTCCCGAACACTTAATTGTACTCACAAGGAACCTGTACCTTGACAAGGAGGCTGTCATTTGAATGGAACAAGGGGACACTGCATGGTTTAAAATCAGGAAGGGAGTGCATCAGGGTTGTATCCTTTCCCCACACTTATTCAATCTATATGCTGAGCAAATAATCCAAGAAGCTGGACTATATGAAGAAAAACGTGGCATCGGGATTGGAGGAAGAATCATTAACAACCTGAGATATTCTGATGATACAACTTTGCTTGCTGAAAGTGAGGATGACTTGAGGCACTTACTGATGAAGATCGAGGAACACAGTCTGCAGTATGGATTACATCTCAATATAAAGAAGACAAAAATCCTCACCACTGGAACAATAAGCAGCATCACTATAAATGGAGAAAAGATTGATGTTGTCAATGAATTCACGTTGCTTGGTTCTACAATCAAGGCCAATGGAAGCAGCAGTGAGGACTTTAGACGATGTGTAGCACTGGGTAGGTCAGCTGCAAAGGAACTCTTTCAATTGCTGAGGAGCAAGGATGTCTCCTTGAGTACTAAGGTGCACCTGACACAAGCCATGATATTTCCAATCACCTCCTATGGAAGTCCAATCCAGTCCTCTTTCCATATGTTAATAGACCCACCAGCTACTCCTTGGAAGGAAGATGGGGCAATCTACTTCCATAATGATACTGCCTCTGAAACCCAAGGAGGGGTCGCTATAAGTCGGGTCCCACTCGAGGGCACATAACAACAACAAACAACAATAGATCCATATCAGCTATGCTCCTAACTCCCACAGATTTTAAGGTAATAGGCATGGGAGTTCTGGTGGTATAGTGCCTAAGGCATTTGAGTGGTAACCAAAATGCTGACAATTCACACCCACCAGCCACTCCTGGGAAGTAAGGCTGGGCAAACTACTTCTGTAGATGTTGTTGTTGTTGTTTGCCTTCGAGTCGCCCCGACTCATAGCGACCCCTCCTTGGTTTTCCGAGGCAGTATCACTACGGAAGTAGGATTGCCTAACCTTCCTTCCGAGGAGTGGCTGGTGGGTTTGAAATGCCAGCCTTCTGGTGAGCCGTCAAGTGCCTTAGGCACTATGCTACCAGAGAAACCTAAGGAGGAGGGGTTGCTATGAGTCAGGACCAACTTGAGGTGGTGAGTTTGTTTTCTTTTTTTGTTTGAGCTGAGGCGTGGGGCATGAGTTGTTTGCAAAATGTAACACTGGAGCGTTAGTTTGAATTCTGGTTAAAATTGTTCTGCATGGCAGTGACTTGGAAGAGTAGCTAATTATGTTGGGAAATAGTATTTACTTCTTACACTAATTTCTATGTGGACTCTACTCATCTTTATAATGCCTTCTACTGGCCATAGATGCCTATGAAACATGCTGAGGGAAAATAAGACCACTCCACTGTTTATTCTGAGTTTTCCTTCCCTCCACGCAACTCTGATCCTTGCAATCCACTGATAGGTAGATTTGGGTTCTTTTTATTCTGCTCTCTACCCTATGAGGTTTCAATCCTGGGATCTGTGCTTGCTGGCTATGCTTATCTTTTGGCTTACCATTGAGGTGAGTGATCTGACTGTAGGAGGAGAGAGAAGTATATTTCTTCCCCTGCTTCTGCTCTGCCTCAGAACCACAATTTTCTGTGATCATGGTTCCTGTCAAGTAGCTCTTTCTTCTCTCACTGGGCTCTGGTCACAGTAGTCACCTATCCACCCTGCTATGTTGTCTCCTTAACCAGCTAGTACTTTTCTCTGACTTTTCTCTACACCCTTGGCTAAAACATCCCTCTGCATTTATAAAGATACATTGAGGCCATAAATTGATAGTAGTTCATATTTCAAGGTACTTAAATCATAAAAAGTAAAGTTCCTGCTACTCTTATTGTTTTAAATGTAATTTCTTCCCCATAGACTATGTTGATGAAAAGTTTAGAGAGAAGTTTGTATTTTCTAAGTTAATTTGAAAAAGCAGTTTGGAACATAGAAATGACAAAGTGAAAGAGGAAAATTGGCAAATACAATTGAAGTTTAAATAGGATTATTGTAACTTGATTGTTGTTAGATGCCGTCAGGTTGTCTCCGACTCATAGCAACCCTATGAACAGCAGAATGAAACACTGCCCAGTCCCTTGCCAGCCTCATGATCCCTGATATACCTGAGCCCATCATTGCTGCCACTGCATCAATCCTTCTTACTGAGGGCCTTCCCCTTCTTTGTTGACCCTCCACTTTACCAAGCATGACATCCTTCTCCAGGGAATGTTCCCTCCTGACAACATGATCAAAGTAGATGAGATGAAGTCTGGGCATTCTCGCTTCCAAGGAGCATTCCACCTGCACTTCTTCCAGGACAGATCTGTTAGTCTTTTTAGCAGTCCACGGTACTCTTGGCATTCTTCTCCAATACCACAACTCAAAAGCATCAATTCGTCTTTTGTATTGATTA
>NW_006921965.1:700380-717801 GCF_000298275.1 Orycteropus afer afer | reverse complement strand
TGGCGGTTCAAACCCACCAGCCACTCCTCGGAAGGAAGATAGGGCAATCTACTTCCGTAGTGATACTGCCTCAGAAACCCAAGGAGGGGTCGCTATGAGTAGGGTCCGACTTGATGGCATATAACAACAACAACAATATGGGTTTGTGTAAGCACTGCCACAATCAGAATTAACAACAGTGGCATCACACTGGGAACAGTCTCATGCTGTCCTCCGTGTATCCTTATTGTGCCCTCCTCCAATCATGAACCCTCCAGCAGCCACAGATGTGTTCTTCTTCATTTGTTTTATATTTTCAAGAACATCACTTAAATGGAATCATACAGTATATTCCCTTTTGAGATTGATTTCTTTCAGACACAGAATACCTTTGAGATTTATACAAGTTGGCGTGTGAGTCAATAATTTATTAATTTTTACTGTTGTTGTTAAGTGCTGTGGAGTCAGACCCAACTCAAAGCAACCCCTCCTTGGGTTTCTGATGTGGTATCACTACGGAAGTAGATTGCCCAAACTTCCTTCCAAGGAGTGGCTTGTGGGTTTGAACAGCCAGCCTTCTGGTTAGCAGTCAAATGCCTTAGGCACTATGCTACCAGAGTAAAAATTTACATTTCATAATTATCACCATTTGTTTGTCATTTACCCTCTGTGGTAGTTAAGGTTGCGTGTCAACTTGGCTGCACTGTGATTTTGAGTGGCTTGGCAGCTGGTTGTATTTATTCCCCAAGATGAGACTGGAAATGGTGTAATTACTACCATGGTGGAATCTCCTGTGAGCATTTTATCAATTGAAGGGGAATTGCCCTTGGGGTGTGGCCTGCTTCCAGTATATATAGAAAGGATCCTGCATTTGGCAGATCATCATTACCAGTTTCTGGATTTGAACCAATGGCCTGTCATGTTGCCTGCTGGTCTTGGGATTTTTGCCTTCACAAGCCTGTGAGCCAACAAGCTGCCATTTTACCTGCCAATCTTGGATTTGTCAGCCTCATCAGTCAGCAGCCTGCTATACTGCCTGCCACCCAGAATCCAAAGAGAGAAAGAAAGTCTTCCCCTACAGCCAGCACTCTGAACTCAGACTTCTAGCATTCTAAATTGTAAGAGAATAAATTTCTGTTTGTTAAGTCCATCCAGTTGTGTTATTACTGTTAGAGAAGCACTAGAGAATGAAGACAACTACTGAAGGACATTTGGGTTTCCAAGTTTTGAGTGACTGCAAATAGAGCTGCCATAAAATTTAGTGTACAGATTAATGAATGAACTTATGTTTTCATGTCTCTATGGTAAATACCTTGGAGTGAGATTGCTGGGTCATATGGTAAAAGTGGGTTTAATTTTACAAAGAAATTCTCAAACTGGTTTCTAGAGTGTTTATAACATTTTACATTCCCACCTGCAGTACATAAGTCCTTTAGTTGATCTGAAGCCTTACTAACAAATTGCAGTGGAGTCAATTCCAACTCATATTAGCTTCACAGAACAGAGTAGAACTACCCTATAGGGATCATAAGGATGTAAATCCTTATGGAAGCAGATTGCCCCATTTTCCTCCTGTGCAGTGAGTGGTGAGTTTGAACTGCTGACCTTTTGGTTAGCAGCTGAGCACTTAATCACTGTGCCACCAAGGCTCCCTGAGTCCTCACTAGCACTTGGTATTGTCAGAAATTTTTCTCTTAACCATTCTACTAAGGAAGTAAGGAATCCTGGTGGCACAATGATTAAGCTTTTGACTGCTAGCCAAAATGTTGGAGATTCAAACCCACCAGCTTGTTCCCCTAAGAAAAAGACCTGTGGTCTGCTTCTGTAAAGATTACATCCTAGGAAACCCAATGGGGCAGTTCTAGTCTGTCATGTGGGGATGCTATGAGGCAAAATTGACTAGATTGCACTCAACAATGACAGTAAAGATATACAGGTATCTCATTATGGTTATTTCATCTTATTTTCTTAACAAATAGTTTATTATTAGAATTATTTTAGATTTACAGAAAAAGGGTATACACTCTGCATCCAGATTCCCATGTATTAACAGAAAAATGTGTCACAATTAATTAATCAATATTGACACATTATTAATTAACATCCATGTTTTATTCAGACTCCATTAGTTTTATCATTCAGATTATAGTCATCATTCTGTTCCAGGATCCCATCTACAGTCTTGCATGTCATTTACTCATCATGTCTCCTTAGGCTTCTCTTAGCTGTGATAGTTTCTCAGACTTCCCTCATTTTTGATGACCTAGACAGTTTTGATGAGTATTAGCCAGGTGCTTTGTGGAATCTGTGTATTGTTTTCTTATGATTAGATTTGGGTTGTGGATTTTTGGTTGAGGAACTTCAAGGTAAAGTGTCATTCTTATCATATCACATCAAGCTATTAAAATAATTTATCACTATTGAGGTGAACCTTGATCACCTGCCTGATACTGTATTTTTCACGTCTCTCAACTATAAAATTACTCTTTTTCTTCCCCCTTTCTGTACTTTGCTCTTTGGAAGGAAGTCAGTACAAGCACCTCACACTTAAGGAAAGGGGAGCTATGTTTCGAAGCTCTGCTTCCTTGAGCTAGAAATATCTACAAAATTTATTTGGGACTCTGCACAAGATATTTGCCCATTCTCCCACATTTATTTCTTTATTTGATTATTATTTAAATATGACCTCAGAATATTTATTTTATACTTTGGTTTATAATTCAGTACCACTTTATTTTATTTAGGAGCTCTGGTGGCATAGTGCCTAAGGCACTTGACTGCTAACAAGAAGGCTGGCAGTTCAAACCCACCAGCCACTTCTAGGAAGGAAGGTTGGACAATCTACTTCCATAGTGATACCACCTCAGAAACCCAAGGAAGTGTCGCTATGAGTTGGATCTGAGTCGACAGCAGTGAGTTTTTTTAGTTTTTATTTTATTTATTTGTTTGTGAAAATTGTTCCAGCTTTGACCATTGGGAGCTTTTTCAATTAGCTCTTCTGTCCCTTTCATATTAACCTATTCTTCTGGTATTTTTCTTTTCTTTTAAGTACTGCCTTACTCTTACTGTCACTACAAGGTAGATACTCCAGGCTCAACTTTATGTTTCCTGGTTCAGTTCTAGAATCAGTCATTTCTCTGAGGAATTCTGGCTCCTTTTAGTGAAGAATGGTATTAGAAATGAAAATCTGGGTGTTAGGTATGCTTATTGCTACTAGGATGTCATTACTGATACTTCTCTCAGCTGATACACCAAGGAAATATACATGTGTATACTGTGTATGTATACATATATACTATACATATATATTATATATACATTAAAAACAAAAGAAACTCACTGTTTTCAAGTAGGTTCCAACTCATAGCAACCCCCTTTGGATTTGTGAGGCAGTAAATCTTTACAGAAGTAGATTGCCCAGTCTTCCTTTCACAGACTGCAAACTTTCTTGTTAGCAGTCAAGTGTCTTAGGCACTATGCCACCAGAGCTCCTATAACCTCTCACTCAAAGAATGAGAAACTTGGCTCCTACTATCTTCCATCCATTTATTTAATTGTCATTTTCCAGTATACATACATACTTTAGAATTATAAGCTCATACCCACATGGTAGACAACTTTGTCACCTAGAATTCACTCCTCATGTGCAGTTTCATTTGACTTTTGTTTTACACATTCCACTAATTTCCAGTGTTAATTTAGGTGAGCATCCTTTTGCCACAGCCCCTTCAGTGAAGTTGTTTTATACATTTGCATTAGAGTTAGATTCTTTTATCATATTCTACATTCCTTGCTGGGGTCCCTTAACAGCTTGAATTTTTTTTTTTTTTTTAATTTATATATGTTAAGGTTCATTCTTTGTGCTGTAAAATTCTGTGGGCTTTGACAAATGCATAGTGTCATGTATCCATTATCATAGTATCATACAGAATAGTTTCACTGTCCTAGAAAACTGCTTTTGCTATTAACTTTCCTCCCCTGGACCCTGACAACCACTGACCTGTTTACATCTCCATAGTCTTGCCACTCCATAATGTTATACAAATGAAACCATGTAGTGTATATTCTTTTTCTCAGACTGGTTTCTTTCATTCAACTGTATGCCTTTAAGATTCATCCATGTCTTTGTGTGACTTGCTAGTTCATTTGTTTTTGTCACTGTGCCATTGTATAAATGTCCCACAGTTTGTTTAATCCATTCATCATTGAAGGCATCTTGGTTACTTCCAGTTTTTGATGATTATGAATAAAGGTGCTATAAGTATTTGCATGCGGGTTTTGGGGTCCACATATGTTTTCAAAGAAGTTGGATAAATATCTAGCAGGAGAATTGCCCGATTATATAGTGAATATGTTTGTTTTTGTTATTGTTAAGTGTCATCACATTGGCTCCAACTCATAGGGAACTTGTATGCAGCAGAACAAAACATTGCCCAGTCCTGCACCATCCTCAGCATCCTTGCCATGCTTGAACCAATGTTTGTATTTTTCAATGCTATGCATTGTTGTAAATCTATCTTGTAAAGGTCTTCCCCTTTTTGGCTGATCCTCTGCTTTACCAAGCATAACATCCTTCTCCAGGAAATGTTCCCTTCTGACAACATGACCAAAGCAAACAAAAAACCAAACTCACTGCCATGGAGTCTAATCCGACGCATAGGGACCCCTACTTGGGTTTCCCAGGCGGTATCACTATGGAAGTAGATTGCCCAACATTCCTTCCGAGGAATGGCTGGTGGGTGACCAAAGTGGGTGAGAAAAATCTGGCATTGTTGTTTCCAAGAAGCGTTCCAGCCGCACTTCTTCCAAAACAGATTTGTTCATTCTTCTGGCAGTCCATAGTATTTTGAGTATTCTTTGCCAACACCAAATTCAAAGGCATCAATTCTTACTCAGTCTTCCTTATTCATTGTCTAGCTTTCCCATGCATATGAGTCAATGGAAAATACCATAGCTTGCGTTAGGTGCCCCATAGTCTTCAAAGTGGCATCTTTGCTTTTTAACACTTTAAAAGAGATCCCTTGAAGAAGATTTGTCCATTGCAATATGATGTCTGATTTCTTGAGTGCTGATTCCATGGGCGTTGATTTGGGATCCAAGTAAAATAAAAGCTTTGACAACTTCAATCTTTTCTCCATTTATTGTGGTGCTGTTTATTAGTCCAGTTGTGAGGACTTTTGGTTTCTATGTATTGAGGATTAATCCTTACTGAATAATGTGTTCTTTGATCTTCACCTGTAAATGCTTCAAGTCATCTTCACTTTCAGTAAGCAAGTTTGTGTCATCTGCATATTGCAAGTTGTAAACAAGTCTTTCCTCAATTCTGATTCCATGTGTTTTTTTTTCATAGAGTCCAGCTTCTTGGATTATTTGCTCAGCATATAAATTGAATAAGTGTGAAGAAAGGGTACAACTCAGACATACACCATGCAGTATTCCCTTGTTTTTAAACCTGACTTCAAACTATGCAGTATCCTTTTTTTCTGTTTGAATGAGTGCTTCTTGGTTAATCCAGGTTACTCATGAGCACAATCAAATGTTCTGGAATTCTCATTCTTCACAGTATTATCCATAATTTATTATGATCCACTTAGACTAATGCCTTTGCATAGTCCATAAAACATAGGCAAACATCTTTCTGATATTCATTGCTTTCATCCAAAATCCATCTGACATCAGCAATGATATTCCTCATTCCATGTCCTCTCCTGAATCCATCCTGAATTTCTGGCAGTTCCCTGTCAATATACTGGTGTAACCGTTTTAGAATTATCTTCAGCAAAATTTTACTTGGGTGTGATAACAATGATATTGTTATATTCTCTTGGATCACCATTCTCTGGAATGGGCACAAATATAACCCTCTTCTAGTCAATTGGCCAGGTAGCTTTCTTCCAAATTTCTTAGTATAAACAAGTAAGCACCTCCGGCACTACATCTGTTTGTTGAAACATCTCAATGGGTGGTCCATCAATTCCTGGAGCCTGGTTTTTCACCAATTCCTTCAGTGCAGCTTGGACTCTTCCTTCAGTACCATTGGTTCTTGATCATATGCTACCTCCTGAAATGGTTAAACATTGGCCAATACTTTTTTGGTATAGTGACTCTGTGTGTTCCTTTCAACTTTTTTTTTTGAAATGCTTCTTGAATTGCTCAGTATTTTGCCCAAAGAATCCTTCAATATTGCAATTTGTGTCTCTACTTAGCTTTATAAGAAATTGCTAAACTTTCTTCTGAAGTGGCTGCATTGTTCTACATGCCCATAAGCAATGCATACAGTGTTGGTTTCCTCCATCTCCTTTCCATCAATTAGCATGGTCAGGATTTTTGGAATTTTGCCATTCTAACAGGTATGTAGTATTCATAAGTCATCATTTTTTGCCCAATGTGACATTGATGTCATTCATTTCACTTCTTATATGGTTAAATTACCCAATACATTATTATTGTTGGAGCTCTGGTGGGATACTGCCTAAGGCATATGACTTCTAACCAGAAGGCTGGTGGTTCAAACCCATCAGCCACTCCTCAGAAGGAAGACTGGGCAATTTTGTTATTATTGACTTAACTTGTTCTCTTTTAGATCTATTAAGAGTAAGAAAAGATTTCATTTTACCTTCTTTAATTCCTTTTCTGATTGTTTCATTTCTTCATGTAGACACAAATATTTTTTTCTCTGCCTGAAGTGTTTTTTCTTTTATATATATAACATTTTTTTACATGGTAAGTCTGTGGCAGTGAATTCCTTCCTTTTCTGAGAATTTGTATTTCTTAACTCTGGAAGGTTAATTTCTCTGGGTACAGAATTCTAAGTTGGTGTTTTTTTCATTTCTCACAGTCTATTCTTGCTTTCTGTTATATTTCTGATTCATAGTAAGAAGTTGCTTTAATTCTTATCTTCATTTCTCTGTATACAAGGTGCCTCCCTACCCCAGTTCTTTTTGTCTGGTTTTCTCTTTGGTTATCAAAGTTTGCATATGATATGCCTAGATGGGGAAGTAGGCAGTATTATTTTTCCTGCTTGGTTTTCTCTACAATTCCTAGGAGTTCTTGGTCATTATTGCTTTAAATGTCTTCTGCTCTGTTCTCTCTTTCTCCTCCCTCTCATATTTTGTTGTTGTTAGGTGCTATCAAGTCGAGTCCAATTTAAGTGACCCTACATATAACAGAATGAAATGCTACCCAGTATTTTAATTACATATTTTTTCTACCTTTTGAATATATGCCATGATTTATAGAAGTTCTTTCTTTTCTTTCATATTATTCTTTTAATTTTCTTTTCTTTTTTATATCAGATAGAGAAGTTTCTAATGACCAATCTTCAAGCTCAGATTTTTTTTTCCCCACAGCCATTTCCAATATACTGATGAGTCCATTGTAGGCAATCGTTATGCTGTTTTTGATTTCTAACATTCTCTTTTGATTCTTTCTTACAGTGTCCATCTCTCTGCCTTCATTAGCCACCTGTTATTTCATGTTGTCTACTTTTTCTACTATATCCCTTAGCAAAATAATTGAATTATTTTAAATTCTTTGACAATTCCAACATCTGTGTCATATCTGGAGTTTGGTTCTGATGATCGCTTTGTCTCTTCAACTCTCTGTGTGTTTCTTTCTCTTTTATTTCCCCTTTTACTTTTTGGCATTCTTTGTAATATGTTGCTGAAAATGAGTTGTTCTGGTTAACTAGTGCTGCTCTGACAGGAACATACCACAAATGGGATGGCCTTAACAAACAGGAGTTTATTCTCTTACAGTTTGGAGGTTTTAAGTCTGAGTTCCAAGTGCCAGGCTCTAGGGGCTGGGTGAAAGCCCCTCAGCCTTGGGCTTCAGCTCAGCTTCCAGCTCCCAGCCCACTGAACCTAGAGGCATTCCTTCACTCAGCTGCTGGGTACTGAGGTTGAGAAGTCCAAGACTGATAAGTGAAAAGGTACAGTCCCGATGTTACCAAACTACACAACAGGCCATTAATTTAAGTCCATGGTAAGTCCCAAGGTGGGCAGAACATGGCAGGCTGCTGAACAATGACATGGCTATGTGCAGGGTCCAAGCGTGCCATAGGCTAGAGACTATCCCCAAGCCTTCTCCTTATATACAGGAAGCAGACCACATCCCAAAGGCAGCTGCCCAGCTGCTTGTGGTAGATCCCACCATGGAGTTGATTGCCAGTCTCATCATGGGGAATAACTACCACCAGCTGCCCAGCCACTCAACCAGGCCCAGCCAAGTTGACATACAAACATAACCACCACACCAGTAAATTCCAATACTTTTTGCTTGTGAGATCTTGCAGACTTTATTCAACCCTGCTGAGCTCTAGGTACCTCATCTATAAAATGGGGTGAAATCATGCTTACATAAAAAAGCTTGTTGTGTAGACTGCTGTTTTTACAAAGCCGTGTACAAGGGAAGAAGAGACTTATGGTCCACTTTGAATGGCAGGTTTCCTCTCTTCTTCAGGTTTTCATGCTAACACCCTTTGGGTGTTTTGGGATGGCAGGGGTAGGAGGATATAATGGAACACCAGGATCTATGTACCTGTAGAAAGTAGGCATCAATCTTGAATATGGTCATAAGTTTTCTTACACTAAGGATCAGGTCACTTCTTAGGGTTGTCAAAATGCATTTATTCTGAACATGGGGTCTTTGGTACTGATGATGAGTGGGAAATGATGATAATTGTGGTGGAGGGTTGGGAGTTAGGAAAAAAATAGATCAGACACCATTAAACATTCTATTGGAGATCTGAAACAGACCCATTTGATGTAAAGGACAATCATAGGGAAAGATATTTTGAAAGAAAAAAGATTAGAATAGCCTCTGAAATACACATATACCCATCAATCATAGTTATTTTTATTTTGGATACTTAATGCAGATTTAAATAAGCTTCATACACAGTTCTGTTCCTCTTTCAGTGAAGAAAAAGCTATAGAGTTGAGGGTTTGGGGAAGGTAAATGATAGACTATTTACTATTACTGACCACAGTGTGCATGCCTTGTGTTTAACTTTTCCCAGTCTTGAAAATAGTTGCTATGGTAGGCAGAATAATGACTCTCCAAAGATGTAAGTGTCCAAATGCCAGGGACTTTGTAGGTGTGATTAAGCTAAAGAGCTTGAGATGGGGAGATTATCCTAGGTTTCCAGATGGATCAAATATAATCCTATGGGCCCTTAAAAGTAGAAAACCCTTTCTGACCATAGACAGAGAAATGACTATGGAAGAACAGAGAGATGTGAGATTGCTGGCAAAGTTGAAGATGGAGGAAAGGAACCATATGAACCCAGTAATATGAGGATTTTCTAGAATGTAGAAAAGGCAAGGAAACAGATTCTCTCCACAAAGGAATGCAGCCTGCCAACACTTTGATTTTAGCCCAGAGAAACCCATGTAGGACTTTAAACCCATAGAACTATAAGATAACTCCTTTTAAAAAAAATGTTCTAAGACATGATATTTGCAGTGATTTGGCAAAAAAAAAAAAAAACCACCTAATTCAGTACCCATTTAGAAATGAATAGTGTTGTTTCCAATAGTTCTACTGCTATTCAAAAGGGAAGGAAAGTTTTGCAGACATTCACCACACATACATCCTTACCTTGGCACTGTATTAGATAATCAATATGGCATTAATACTTAAAAGTAATATTGGTCATGACTTCAATTTAGAATATTAAAAATCCCATTGAGAAATATCAAAACTGAACCTCTTTGTAATCTACCTATTCAAAGATTTACCAATATACCTATAATAGTTAAAAGTATTTCCAATTTTTAGGAAATATGACAGACAATCATGGTCTCTGATTTGCAGAAATGTGTATCTCTGCTCTAGCTGGGAATCTTATAAGCTATTATTGACTTGCTGAATGAGTCACCGCATTGTCATGTCTGTAATGAATCTCATGGTTCATTGAAAAATCACAAAGAGAAAGTGGGAGCAGCAGTGCAATTTCTAGGCTAAAAACAAATAGCAAATGAATGGACCCAGAGGCCTATTAATCATATCAGATATAGGTAAGGGATAATATTTCAGTATAATTGGGGAAAAAAATCTCAGCATGTAATACTGTAAAGAAAGCACACTGGTGGTGCAGTGATTAAAGCATTCAGCTGCTATAGGAAAGGGTGGTGGTTCCAACCCCCCAGTCACTCTGTGGGAGAAAGAGGTGGCAGTCTGCTTCTGTGAAGATTATAGCCCTGGAAGCCCTGTGGGACATTTCTACTCTATCCTATAGGGTTGTTATGACTCAGAATCAACTCAACCACAGTACATTAATACTTTATGGAAAGTGAAATTTTAGTCTTTTACAGCAAACAGAAAAAGAAACCATCTGGCATCCAGCAGCTCAAAGAACTGAACATTACATAATAAGAGCCAACCCAAAACTTCCTTACCTAGCCCTTGGGGGGGGGTGTTCTATAAAATGCGCTCCAGGGAAAAGTAAGCCAATTTAACTAAGAAATATCCATATATGCCCACATATCACATGAGTGACAGCTTCATTTGCTGTAAATCCTCAAGAAGTTGATGTTTTTATTTATTTATTTATGTATTTATTCTCCTTGACAAAGATTTCTTCTAGAAGAAAGTTGCTAATGGAAGGAGTTTGAGATTAGCAACAGAATTATGGTAATTGAAATCTTCTGCTATGAAAAATATTCCTTACAGTAATTTGGCATTGGGGGGTTCCTTGATATTACTGTGACAGTTGTGGTAATTTTGTTACTTTGCTTAAAAGAATTAGATGAAAACACATTTGAATTCAGCAGGAAATGAGACAAGATACAAGCAATTATTTTCCCCAAACTGCAGTAACTGCAACCATCAAAGTCTAAGTTTTTGCAATGAGTGAAAAACATGTGTTTTTGTTGAGGACAAACAAGCAGTTCATTCTGAATTTTATGTTATATATTGCCCATAAAAGTTTAGTTTTTATTTTTTTATTGTGATTTTCGTAAAGGTTACATAGCAAATTAGTTTTCTATTCAACAATTCCAGCACATCTTTCAACCCACTGGTTGCAATCCACACCATGTAACAGCATTCATCTCACTTCTTCCTTGTGTTTCCCATTCCCAATTGTGCTTCTTTCCTATCCCTTCCTGCCTTCTGAACTTTGTCCCTGGGTAAATGCTACCCTTTTGATCTACAATATTTCATTGTTCTAAGAAATGCATACCCCTCTCATGTTATTCCTCACTTTATAGACCTGTCTATTGTTTGATTGAAAATCGAGCTATGGGAGTCAGTTCAGTTCCAGGCTTGAAGATGACTAAGGGCCATAGCCTTGAGGATTTCACCAGTGTCTGACCAGAGATTCTGGGCTTTTTTTCTATGATTTTGAGTTTTGTTCCACATTTTTCTCCCACTCTGTCCAGGATCATTTAATGTGATACCTTTCAGGGGTTTGGTAGTGGTACCTGAGCACCATCTAGTTCTTCTGGTCTCAGGGCATGGAGGCTGAAGTTTGTCTGGTCTTTTAGTCCTTTAAACTAATTACGTCCATATGTTTTTTTATTTTCCTCACTCTTATTTGCTCTGGAGGGACCTCTGGTAGTGTAGTGCCTAAGGCATTTGACTGCTAACCAGAAGGCTGGCAGTTCAAACCCACCAGCCACTCCTCAGAAGGAAAGTTGGGCAATCTACTTCCATAGTGACACTGCCTCAGAAACCCAAGGAGGGGTCACTATGAGTCAGATGTAACTTGATGTCAGTGCATTGCATTGCCTTGTGTTGCATTTTATTTGCTCTGAATGGAGAGAGCAATAGTTCCACCTTTGATGGCCACTCACAAGCTTTTGAGACCCCAGTCAATACTCACCAAAGGAAGATATAGAATATTTTCATTGAGGACTACCCATGAAACTTTATTTATTTACTAACTTTTCATTAGGAGCTCTGGTAGTGTAGTGCCTAAGGTGCTTGACTGCTAACCAGAAGGCTGGCGGTTCAAACCCACCAGCCACTCCTCAGAAGGAAGATGGGGCAATCTACTTCCATAGTGATACTGCCTCCGAAACCCAAGGAGGGGTCGCTATGAGTCGGGTCTGACTCAATGGCACACAACAACAACAACAACTTTTTATTGTAATTTGAGTGAAAGTTTACAGAGTGAATTGGTTTTCCATTAAAAAAAAAAAAACACATAAACATTTGTTCTGCCATATTGATTGCAATCCTTGTAATGTAACAGCACTCTTTCCAATTCTTCCCTGTATTTACTGTTTCCATTCATACTTCTTTCCTATTCCTTTCTGCCTTCTGAACTTCATCCTTGGGCAAATGCTGCTCTCTTGATCTCTTATAGTTGACTCTTCTAAGGAGTGCCTAATTCATTGTTCACCTTAGAGGCCCCTCTATCATTTGTCTGAATGTTGAGCCATGAGTGTGAGTTCACTTCCAGACCTGCAAAGTGTCTAAGGGCAACAGTCTTATGGTTTCCAACAGTCTCTATTGGAACAATAAGCTTGGTCTTTTTTAAAATTTTCAGATTTGTTCTGCATTTTTTTCATACTTTATCCAGGATCTCCTATTGTAATCCCTTTCAGAATGGTCAGCAGTGGTAGCTGGGTAATATCTAGTTCTTTTGGTCTCAGGGACATATAGGCTGGGATTCACATGGTCCATTAGTCCTTTAGACTAATTTTTGCCTTGCATCTTTTATTTTCTTTCTTCACTTTTGCTCCAGATGGAGAGAGGAGGAGCTGCACCTTACATGGCTGCTCACGAGCTTTTAAAACACAGTTGCTACTCACCAAAATAGGATGTAGAACTTTGTCTTTGTGGACTGTGCTATGACAATTAAACTCGATGTCCCCTGAAATTATGGTCCTGAGCTCCCAGTCCCAGCAACTCAAGGTATTTGGTTATGGCTGGTGACCTAATGCCTAAGACAATTGATCACTAACCAGAAGGCTAGTGGTTCCAACCCACCAGACATTCTTCTGAAGGAAGACTGGACAATCTACTTTCATTGAGATACCATCTCAGAAACCCAAGGAGGGGTCGCTATGAGTCAGAACCAACTCAACAGCAGTGAATTTTTTTTAAGAAGTTTTCATAATTTTGTCCCCTGTATGCTCTACTATATTCATGGATGTATATGCAGCATGTGTAAATACATATATAGAAATATTCTCTGTCAAACATATATATATATATATATATATATACACACACACACACACACACACACACACACACACACACACATGGATGTAGTTCTTTTGCAGTCTCACCTCTGTTCAGCTTATGTATCCACTCATGGATCACTGTTATTGCAGGACAGGGTATATAATACTACTTATCTTTGTTGCTTTTAACTCTTATATTCCTCCCAGTGTTTTCATTTGTCTTGATCATTTTGTGCTCATCTCATCCTTATTGTATTTTGCTTTTCCCTTAACCCAAGTTGAGAGGTATCTACCCTTTAGTTAGTAATCTACCCTTCCTTCTCCTTTCACTCACAATAATCTTCAAAGAATGTTTATTTCTCTGTGGAAGCAGTGTCTTGACTTTTTACACTGATGGTCTCATATAACAATTTTCCTTTTGTGATTGACTAATTTCACTCAGCATAATGTTCTCTAGGTTCATCCATGTTATGAAGTGTTTCACAGATCCATTGTTTTTCTTTTACATTGTGTAGTATTCCATTGTATAGATGTACCATAGTTTATTTACCCATTCATTCATTGATGAGCATTTAGGTTGTTTTCATCTTTTTGCTATTGTGAATAACACTGCAATGAACATCATTGTGCATATGTCTATTCATGTCATGGAGCTTCAAACCTACCAGCCACTCCTCATAAGGAAAAGTGGGCAATCTACTTCTGTAGTGATACCTCCTTGGAAATCCAAGGATGGGACCCAAGGAGGGATCGCTGTAAGTTGGGTCTGGTTGATGGCAGTGTGTTTGGTTTGTATACTTAATAGTAAGACTGCTAGACCAAATGGTATTTTTATTTCCAACTTTTTCAGGAAGCGAAATACCATATTCTATGGTGGTTGTACCATGTTACAATTCCACCAGCAGTGTAAGAAAGTTGCACTCTCCCCACACCCTCTTGAGAATTTGTTATCTTGTTTTTTTAAACTTTGCTGTTAATTCTGGTGTGAGATGATCTCTCATTATTGTTTGATTTGCATCTTTCTAATGGATAATGCTATGAGCTGTTGATAGCCTGTTCCACATTCAGCTCCTGGCGTTGTATTGGCTGAAGATATTGACCTTCTCTATTGCCTCTTTCCACAGATGTAGTCTATCTGATTCCAATGTGTTCCATCTGGTGAAGTCCATGTATATAGCTATGGTTTGTGGTGTTGAAAAAAAGTATTTGCAATGAATAAGTCATTGGTCTTGCAAAACTCTATCATGCTGTCTCCTAATCCAACCCATGGTGTTTTCAATTACCTTATATATATATATGAAAGCCAGACAATGAATAAGGAAGATCAAACAAGAGTTGATGCTTTTGAGTTGTGGTGTTGGTGAAGAATACTGAAAGTACCATCGATTGTCAGAAGAATTAACAGATCTGTCCTGGAAGAAGTGCAGCCAATATGTTCCTTGAAAGTGAGGAGACCAAACTTTGTGTCACATACCTTAATCATATGAAACAACCATATGATCTACTATACCAGGAATGAAAAATTGAAGAGAAATGGTGTGGCACTCATCATCACAAAGAATGTTTCAAAATCTATGCTGAAGTACAATGCTGCCAGTGATAGGAAAATATATATATGCCTGCAAGGAAGACCAGTTAAAACTACTTTTATTCAAATTTGTGCACCAACCACCAAAGCAAAACATGGAGAAATTGAAGATTTTTACCAACTTCTGCAGCCTGAAATTGACCAAGCATGCAATCAAGATGTGTTGATTATTACTGATGATTGGAATACAAAAGTTGGAAACAAAGAAGAATCACCAGTTGTTGGAAAATATGGCCTTGGTGATAGAAATAACGCTGGAGATCACATGGTAGAATTTTGCAAGACCAATGACTTACTCATTGCAAATACTTTTTTCAATAACATAAATGGGGGCTATAAACGTGGACTTCTCCAGATGGCATACACAGGAATCAGATTAACTACATCTGTGATGAGAGGCAATGGAGAAGCCCCATATCCTCAGATAAACCAAAGCCAGGAGCTGAGTGTGGAACAGAGCATCAACTGCTCATATGCAAGTTCAAGTTGAAGCTGAAGACAATTAAAGGAAGTCCACAAGAGCCAAAACATGACCTTGATTATATCCCTCCTAGGATTTAGAGACCATCTAAAGAAAATATTTGACACATTGAACACCAATGACAAAAAAGGAGAATTGTGGGATGACATCGAGAACATTATCCATGAAGAAAACAAAAGGTCATTAAAAAGACAGGAAAGGAAAAAAAGACAAAAAATGGATGTCAGAAGAGACTCTGAAACTTGCTCTTGAATGGAGAGAAGGTAAAGAAAAGGGAAAAATTGATGAGATCAAAGACCTTAACAGAAGATTTCAAAGAGCAGCTCAAGATGACAGTCAGTTATTATAATGAAATGTGCAAAGACCTAGAGTTAGAAAATCACAAGGGAAGAACATGTTCAGCATTTCTCAAACTGAAAGAACTGAAGAAAAAAATGTAAGCCTCGAGTTGCAATATTGAAAGATTCTATGGGTAAAATATTTAATGATACAGGAAACATCAAAGAAGATGGAAAGAATACACAGAGTCACTGTACCAAAAAGAATTGGCTGATCTCCATTTCAGGAGATGTCATGTGATCAAGAATTGTCATATGAGGAATTGTCAAAGAACAAAGCCCCAGGAACTGACAGACTACCTATGAGATGTTTCAATAAACCAGTGCTGTACAGGAGGTACTCACACGTATATGCCAAGAAATTTGGAAGACAGCTACCTGACCAACTGACTGGAAGAGTTTCATATTTGTACCCATTCCAAAGAAAGGTGATCCCACAGAATGGGAAAATTATCAAACAGTATCATTAATATACATGCAAGTAAAATCTTGCTGAAGATTATTCAAAAACAGTTACAGAAGTCTACTGACAAGGAACTTCCAGAAATGCCTGCTGGATTCAGAAGAGGATGTGGAAAGAGGGATATCATTGGTGATATCAGATGGATCTTGGCTCAAACAAAGAATACCAGAAAGATGTTTACTTGTGTTTTATTGTCTAGGCAAAGGCATTAGATTGTGTGGATCATACAAATCATTGGTAACATTGAGAAGAATGAGAACTCCAGAACACTTAATTGTGCTCATGAGGAACTTGTACATAGACCAGTAAGCTGTCATTGGAACAGAACAAGGGGTTACTTCATGGTTTAAAATCAGGAAAGGAGTGCATCAGGGTTGTACCATTTTGCCATACTTATTTAGTCAGTATGCTGAGCAAATAATCTGAAAAGCTGGACTATATAAAGAAGACCATGGCATCAGGATTGGAGGAAGACTCATTAACAACCTGCAATATGCAGTTGACACAATTTTGCTTGCTGAAAGTGAAGATGACTTGAAGAACTTATTGATGAAGATTAATGACACTAGTCTGCAGTATGGATTACATTTCAACATAAAGAAAATGAAAATCCTCACAAGTGGAACAATAAGCAGCATCACAATAAATGGGGAAAAGACTGAAGTCAAATATTTCGTATTACTGGGTTACAAAATTAACACTAATGGAAGCAGCAGTCCAAACATCAGACAACATATTGCAATGGGCAAGTAAGCTGCAAAAGACCTCTTTCAAGTGCTGAAAAGCAAAGATGTCCCTTTGAAGACAAAGGTGGGCTTACCTCAAGCCATGGTATTTTCAGTCACCTCATATGTGAAAGCTGGACAATGAATAAGGAAGACTGAAGAAGAGTTGATGCTTTTGAGATGTGCTGCTGGCGAAAAATACTGCAAGTACCATGGGCTGCTAAAAGAACTAACAAATCTGTCCTGGAAGAAGTGCAGCCAGAAAGCTCTTTAGAAGTGAGAATGGCCAGACTTTGTCTCACCTACTTTGCTCATGTTGTCAGAAGGGACCATTCCCTGGAGAAGGATGTCATGCTTGGTAAGGTGGAGGGTTGATGAAAGAGAGGAAAATCCTCGATGACATGGATTGACACAGTGGCTGTGGGGATAGGCTCAAGTATAGCAAGGATCATGGAGGTGATGTGGGACCAGGCAGTATTTTGTTCTGCTGTGCTTAGAGTTGCTATGAGTTGTAGACAACTCGATGGCACCTAACAACAACAACAGCAGCAGGATTTCCAATATAGTAATGAACAGTTGTTGTTGTTGTTATGTGCCGTCGAGTCGGACCCTACTCCTAGCGACCCCTCCTTGGGTTTCCGAGGCAGTATCACTACGGAAGTAGGATTGCCCAACCTTCCTTCCAAGGAGTGGCTGGTGGGTTTGAAC
>NW_006921965.1:691409-698695 GCF_000298275.1 Orycteropus afer afer | reverse complement strand
TGTAGAAGCCGACAAGTTCAAGCTGAAAAGTTCATCTCTGGAGGGGGATGGGGCCCGGAGTCATCTGGTTCCCGTAAGCACAGTAGAGCCGAGAGAATCAAGCTGACACGCAGTACGCTGGTAGCTGTTCCCAACAAAGAATGAATCCGAAAACCTCCAGGGCGAGCAGCGAGCTGCTCGCTCCAGGAAGTATATAGTCCGGAATGCCGTTCTTCCAGTTTGTCCCTGGGATAGTATTGCAGCTAGGCCACACCCCTGGGGAAACTCCCCCTAGGCCGACCGGCCGCTTAGAACACAGTCATGTGATCCATCATGGGAACCACCACTCACAACTGGAGTCCAGCCAAGTTGACACATCTTCAACTGTCACAGTCTAGTTGGTTGATTGAGTTGTTTAGCTCTTCTGTATCTTTGTTGAGTTTCTTTCTAGCTGTTCTGTCCTTCATCAAAAGTCCTTTGTTAAAGTCTCCTACTATTATTGTGGAGTTGTCTATTTCCAATACTGTTAAAGTTTGATTTATGTATTTTGAGTCTCTTGCATTGGGTACATAAATATTTATTATTGTTATGTCCTCTTGTTCTATTGAACAAGAGGATTGCTCTATTTAATCATTATATAATGTCCTGCCTTATCTCTTTTTATGGTATTTGATTTAAAGTTCATTTTATCAGAAATTAGTATTGCCACTCTTCTTTTTGTGGTTGCCATTTTCTTGATATTTTTATTTTCTTGTCCTTTGATTTGTAGCTTATTTTTGTCTGTGTGTCTAAGGTGTGTCTCTTATAGACAGCATATTGATTGGTTATATTTTCTTATCTAGTCTACTATTCTCTGTCTCTTGACAGGTGTATTTAATCCATTTATATTCAGTTTAATTATCAATATTTATGAATTTACTGCTACAATTTTGCTGTGGGTTTGTGTGTGTGGTGTTGATAGTTTCTTTGTTCAATATATTTTTCTTTGCTAAGTTCATTTTGTTTATGTATTTTCTTTTCTTTTCCTTCATTGCTGTGGTTTTAGTGTTACTGAGTCTTAATGGTTGTCTTCTTTTTTATTTTGGTGAGGAAACCAAACCAAACCAAACCAAACACTTTTTAATCAATTCTGATTCATATCAACGCTTGAGGACAGAGTAGAACTGATCCATAAGCTTCCAAAGCTGTAAAACTTTATGAAAGCATGTTGCCTCATCTTTCTCACAGGGAGTAGTTGGTGGGTTAGAACCACCGACCTTTTTGTTAGCAGCTGAATGCTTTAATCAGTATGTTACCAGAGCTCCCTATTTTGCTGAGATTTATTAATTTTCTGTTAGGTTATTCTGTAATTTATTATTACTGTCCTAAGTCTGAAAGCCTATTCTCTTTTGATATCACCCTGACTTCCTCTCCATTTGGAAATTCAGTAACTATACCACGTATTCCTTTTTTTAACTGTGTAGTTATCTTCATTATAAATTGACATCACTGGTTCCCTTTTTCCAGTCTTATAAGTTTATTTTATTTTTGATACTTCTATATGTTGTGGTAAAGAGTATTGATTAAAGCATTTGACTGCTAACAACAAGGTCTGTGGTTTAAACCCACCTGCTGCTCCATTGGAGAAAGATGAGGAAATTTGATTCTGTAAAGATTACAGCCTTGGCAACCCTACGGAGTCACTATGGGTTGGAATTAACTCAATGGGAGTGTGTTTGGTTTTTTGGTTTATATGTGGCTGCATTTTCTAGTGATGATTACTTTTCTTCATCTCAGGTTTTTGTCCGCTGTTGTTGGTTGTCTGTCCAAAGGTTAGTTATAAGGTTGGCCTGGTTTTTGCAAATTCTCTTAATTTCTGTTCATCTGGGAATGTTCTAATCTCACCATAGTATTTAAGGCACGCTTTTGCTGGATATATAATTGTTGGTTGACAATTTTTATCTTTCAGGGTTTTATATGTTATTCCACTGCCTTCTTGCCTTCATGATTTCAGTTGAGAAACTGAAGCTTAGTTTTACTGGTTCTCCATTGTAGATAACTTTTTTGCTTTTTCAAAGATTCCTTCTTTGTCTTGGTTTTGGAAAGCTTGATTATGATATGTCTCAGTGATTTTCTTTTCAGTCTATTCTCATGAAGTTTGTTGAGCTTCTTGAATGCATATCCTCTTGTCTTTTATTAAGAAAATTTTCTTCCAATAAATCTTCAACAATTTTCTTAGTACCTTTTGTGTGAGTATGTGTGTGTCTCTCTCTCTTTCTATTTTGGAATTCTGATCACATGTAAGTTTTACCTCTTAATGATGTTCCACATAATTATTAGGTTGTCTTCTTCTTCTCCTTCTCCTTCTCCTTCTTTTTCTGATTATTCCTCAATTCCACTAATTCTGTCTTCCATTGATTCAATTCTACTCCTTTGCCCTTCCCATGTATTATCTATTTATGAAATTTTAGAGTTAGTCTTCTGGATTTCTATTTGCTGTTTTTGTAAGCTTTCTAATTTTCCATTTATTTTGTCATCTTGTTCTTGTATTGTTTTCCAGAACCATTTAGAGTTTTATCTGTGTTTTCTTTGATTTTGATGGTAATTTCCAAGATCTCTTTCTTAATCTGCTGGACAGACTTAAGTATAAATCTTCTGAATTCCTTATCAGGTTTTTTCAATAGCATATCTTCCTTTGGAAGATTTTTTGGCCTTGTATATTGGTCCCTTGTGTGAGGCATCTTGTCTTGTTTTGTGTGTGTGTGTGTGTGTGTGTGTGTATTATTTGACATTGTCTGTTTTCTCAGAGACATTGTGGTGTTATTGTATTAATTTGTTAATTGTATGTTGCTTTACCTCACCCTCAGTTTTGTTGTGTTTTGTCTTAATTTATCTTGGCAATGAGGTGGACATGCTACTCTTGTTCATAGTTTGGTACCACTGGAATGCTCACCACCTATTTCCAGGATTTGGTTGCAGCTGGCAATGAGGGCATGCATCTGTGGTTGCTGGTTGTGCAGAGCAGCTGAGAGAAGACTGAGCAGTCTATCATTGATCCAATGTTGCTAGAGTGGGTAAGGCAATTGTCCAGTGATTGGGACTGCAGGTGTGGTGGATATAGCTAGGTAAGGTCACTGGCTCCCTTTTTCTGTGGAAAAAAAATATTTTTAAGAGAGAGGGAAGAGGAGGAAAAAAGAAAATAAAATCAGGAGGAAAGAAGGAAGATCTGGAGGAAAGAAAAAGGAAAATGAGAAAAAAACAAATGAGGGGAAAAAAAAGTAGTCCAGTGTTGCCACAAGTGCTAGCCACCAAATACACCTTTGTCAAGAATGTGGTGCTTGTCACATAGCATGCACTGCCAATTGTGGAAGGTCAGGAGTGAGTGCTACTGAATGCAGAGGTGGAGGTGGGCAGGATCCCTGCATTGTGGTATCAAAATTAAAATGGGGAAAAAAGTAGAAAAATAAAGAAAAAAGACAAGGAGGTGGGGAGGAAAGAATAATAAAGGAAAAGAGAAAAAAATAGGAAAAAGAAACAAAAATGTGGCACAGTACTTGTGCAAGCACTAGCTGACAAACATGGCTGCAGCAAGAACATGGAGCTCACTCCATGGGAGAGTGTACCACTGCCCCTGGAGGATTTGGAGATGGGTGCTATGGAGAACAAAAGCAGAAAGGCCTAGCACCAGCTCTGTGGAATCAAAAAAGATAAAAAAAGGAGGAGAAAGAAGAAGAAAAAAAATTGAAAAGAAGAAAGAGAAAAAGAGGAAGATGGGGAAGAGGGAACAACCAAGAAGAAACAAAAAGCAGTGTAGTGCTACACTGAAAGTGCTAGCAGTCTAAAATGGGAATGCAATGCTTCTTCAACAGGAGTGCACACCACTCACCAGAGAAGGTACGGGCAAGCACTACTAATCAATCACAGAGGTGGTGGGGGCTGGGGTGTCAATTCCACAAGACCAAAAAAAAAAAAAAAAGAGGAAGAGAAGGAGAAGAAAAAAAAAGACAAGATAAAAAGGGAGAAAGAGGGAAGATCTAAGAAGAAAGATAATGGAAAAAGAAAAAACCATGGCACAGCACTGATAGGGATGAGGTTTAACTGGACGTTGGGGGTGGGCACACCTCTGGTCACTGGGAGATTTTGCAAGGTAAGGGGCAAGATCACACATTTCTGATCACCGATCACCATTTTTGGTACTGGTGTGGTTCTGGGTGAGCAGAACCAGTTATCCTCTTCCTCCTGCTCTAATCAGAACACTGCTTACAATTACTAAAAATGGCCACACTCTTCCAGTTAGTTGTTCTCTGCTCCATATGCCTCCTTTTTGCTGCTTTTGTTCTGTCTCTTCATTTTGTCAGCATTTGATATACTTCTTTTTTATCCTTTCTTTTGAGGCTCTGGATTCTAAGATTGTAATCCGTATCCATTTCACTTGGTTCCTCAAGTCTTAAAGGATCTGAGTAGTGTATCTGCCTAGCCTGCCATCTTGGATCTTCCTCGCCCATAAAACTTTTACTTGACAACTTTTGGCCTGCTTTTGAGTCTAGATGTATGTAATAATTTTTGATGTTATTGGATAACTGTATTTTAAATAGTATGAATTCAGAGTAAAGGGAATCTCAATCTTTTACTTGGTAATAAACAATGAAGTATTTTGAGAAGTCATCCTAAAGGTAAATATACTTCAGCATATCTAATACTTTTTATTTAGGATGTAGCAGGAGTCCTTGCCATGTTTTGCTTAATCCAAAATCAATTGCGTTGGCACACTAAAAAAAAAAAGAAAATACAAGTCAGAGAATGATGTCTATCGAGATTAGATACACTGACCTTTGGGGGCAGCAGAGGAAGCTTGCTTGTCAACAGCAAAGCCAATTATGAAGCTTCAAATCACCACTATTATCTTTGGACAAAGAAATCATGTGGCTTATCAAATATAATTATCAGACTCACTGATTGAAATTTGGTCACTAAAGAAAAGCCACCAGCACCCAACCTTTTGCCACTAGAACCAGCTTTCTAAGTCTTACAGTTATACTTCCTTTCAATAGGCTACAGTAATGTGCAGTTATTGACAATTATAAACATGTAAATGGAAAACAAATTCCACAAAGTGTTGCTGTTGACTTCAGTAACTGCAAAGTGAACATGTTTTTAGAGATATGTAAACACGTTCTTATGTGCATGGCTATGTTCTAAACACTTTACAAATACTGACTTCTTTATTACTCACAATAGCATATTAGGTAGGCATTATCCCTATCCTATTTTGCAGAAGAAGAAACTGGCTCAGAATGATCGCCACATGCAGCTAATATATGTTAGAGGTGGGGCTTATTCCAGGAAGTATGATTCTATATATTCTGTATCTCAATTGCAATGTGAAACTGCCTAATGAAGTGGGGAGGAGAGTCCTCTTGTCTTATATTAATGCTGTATCCCTTTTGTCTCAGCCATAGAGCTGCAATCATACCAGTAACCAGGAAACCCATGTTAAATGTGAATTAGGTAAGACAGTGGTCTCAAAGAGCTTCTTAGTTCTTCATATTAATAAATCAGCACAAAAACACTAGATGCTGAGTGAATGTATAGAGAGCATTATATATGTCCTATTTTCAATAGCAGCTGAGACATAGGCAATATAAAGGAAAAAATATGTGAATTCTTATAAATAAGTATTGGCTTATATGGAGTCAGGAAATGTTCTGGGTTCTAGAGATACAAATGATGCCTGAGACACATGTCCATCTTCAGAAAGCTCATAATAGTCTAGTGAAGGAATAAGAGAATGAGTAGTTTACAAAAAGGTGTAAGTGCTATGCTAGATTAAATAGAGTGCTATGAGAGAGCATAAGAGGAATTCCTGACCCAACTTGGGAGGACTAGAACAATGTTGTAGATGAAATAGCATGATTTGAGCCACTGTATTTTAAGGCTGTTCGAGGCTCTATGAGTTGGAATTGATTTGATGACAATGGATTTGGGTTTAGTAAAACAAACAAAAATATTCAGTTAAATTTTGGGAGATTACGTATATGTGCTTCACAGGTATGGATGTTGCTGTTGTTGTTATGTGCCATCGAGTTGAACCCTACTCATAGTGACCCCTCCTTAGGTTTCCAAGGCAGTATCACTACGGAAGTAGATTGCCCAACCTTCCTTCCGAGGAGTGGCTGGTGGGTCTGAACTGCCAGCCTTTTGGTTAGCAGTCAAATGCCTTAGGCCCTACGCTACCAGGGCTCCCAACAGGTATGGATAGGAACCTGAATTCCTTAAGTCAACTAAGAGATTGAACTCCTCTAGGGCAGGTACTATGTCTTGGACAAATTTCTCTGCCAGTGTCTAAAACAACACCTAGTACACAGTAGGTGCTCAACAGACAGTAATGGCATTGAATCTGAGAGAGGCATATGGTAGTTTAATTTGAAGCTCTGTGCTTATGAAAGGCATGGTTCACTTGGGAATAGTAAATCAATGATTGGCATCTATATACCAAGTTATGACACACAATTAAAATGTCTGAATTTTTCAGCAGACTTACTTAACTGCAGGAACTAAAATCCCAAGAGAAATGAACTTGTTCTGGAATCTGATCTGCTTCTTCAAGAAAGCTCTTGGGGAGTATTAAAAACATGAGTTATGAGGAAAAACTGACAAAAACTATGCTTCTCAATTGAGGAAAACAAGTCTAACGTACAACAAAATCATAATACTAAAATGTATCTATAGAGAAGTTAAGAATCACCTGCCCTCAAGTCCACTTTAAGGACAAAAACCTAAGACAATGGAATTGAGTTTGAAGTGAATTAAAAAAATAAATAAATAAAAGAAGAAGAAGACATGTTTCAAGCTGTGTATTTGCTCTCTGTGCAATTATATCTCTCTCTTCCCTCTTTCCAGCTCTCTTACCTCTGGGAGGCTTGAGAATGGAAATGGAAGAAAAAGGAAGAGGTCAAATTTGGAAAGTGAAATAGTATGGTAAGTAACATCTCTACAGACTTGTGGAATTTAACCCCCAACAAGAACAGAAATGGACTCAAACACATCAGTGATCATGATGATGGGACAGGACTGGGCAGCATTTTTTTCTGTTTTATGGGGAGTTGCTGTGAGGTAGAGCAGACTCTAGGGCAACTAGCAATAGCAAAAGAACAGAAACATTCATCCACTGTCCTCTTCCAACACCACCATCCATTGCTAACAGATGTAAACACTAACATGGGGAAGAAAGCTACTGACAGTTAAATCTCAGAGGTCTTAACATTGAGGGCACTCAAGTTTTAACAAAGTAGTGCCTAAGACACTTGACTGCTAATCAGAAGGCTGGT
>NW_006921965.1:687679-691309 GCF_000298275.1 Orycteropus afer afer | reverse complement strand
GCTGGTAGTTCAAACCCACCAGCCACTCCTCGGAAGGAAGGTTGGGCAATCTACTTCCGTAGTGATACTGCCTCGGAAACCCAAGGAAGGGTCGCTATGAGTCGGGTCCAACTTGACGGCACATAACAACAACATTTCGTTATTTATTATTTATTTCTTGAGGGAAAAAGGAATTACACACTCCTTGGAAGGAAGGCTGGGCAATCTACTTCTATAGTGATACTGCCTCGTCCACCCAAGGAGGGGTCGCTATGAGTCGGGTCCAACTTGACGGCACATAACAACAACAACAACAGTAGCTGTGTGTGTCAATGAAAAAGGGGAAGGCCCTCAACAAGATGGAGTGATACAGTGGCTACAACGATGGGCTCAGGTGCAGCAAGGATCATGGGCCTGGCACAGGACTGGGTGATGTTTCATTCTGCAGTACATAGGGTTGCTATGAATCAGTGATGCCTAGATGGCACCTAACAACAATAGTAGCTGTAGAAGGAGTTCTGGTGGCATAGTGATTAAGGCACTTGGTTTGAACCCACCAGCCAATCCATGGAAGAAAGATCAGGTAGACTGCTTCCATAAAGATTTACAGCCTTGGAAGCTCAATGGGAATCTCTATCACTTGGAATTGACTTGATGGTAGTGACTAGCTGTAGTGTTTTTTGTTTTTGTTTTTCTTGCTAATTATTTGTATTATTTTCAGAAGTATTCAATTTTTTGAGAAATAGATGAGTAAAAAAAAAAAAAAAAAAAAAGCTGAATTACATAATAAGCCCAGCTATGCTAAATTATCACAGGATCGTAACCTCAGGGCCCAAAAGAAATTACATGAAACTCAATATGCTCAGGGGAGGAAATCATTTTAGCAAGAATTAAAATGATGCCCTCCAGCATCCCTACTGCTAAAGGGCCACCACTCAGCAGGCCAGAAAGTTGTTTCATAACTAAATTTCCTTTAGAAAGAGTTTGCATGTTCCACATACATAACATTGTACTGTTCTTACATGTGAGATGTATAGGATTAAGATTTTATTTAAAAAAAAAAAACATTAGTTTCAGAACTGTGCAAAAACTTAGAAACTAACTTGTTTCATGAAACTTTGTTAACTGATCTGCAAAAGAATATAGAAGTCAAAAGGAAGCATTTAGAAACATGACAGCAATTTGACAGACTTGTTGTTGTTTTTAGGTGCCATCAAGTCATTTCTGACTCATAGTGACCCTATGCACAGCAGAATGAAACACTGCCTGATCCCACACCAGCTCCATGATCCCTGCTATACTTGAGCCCATCATCATAGCCACCATGTCAATCCATCTCATTGAAGGCCTTCCCCTCTTTCATCGACCCTCCACCATACCAAGCATTACATCCTTCTCCAAGAAATGGTCCCTTATGATAAGACCAAAGTAAGTCAGACAAAGTGTGGCCAATCTTGCTTCCAAGGAGCATTTCTGCACTGCCTCCAGGACAGATCTGTTGGTTATTTTAGCAGTCTGTGGTACTTTCAGCATTCTTAGCCCAACCACAACTCAAAAACATCAACTCTTCTTCAGTCTTCCTTATTCATTGTCCAGCTCTCACATCTATATGAGGCGACTGAAAATAACATGGCTTGTGTCGGGTGCACCTTAGTCCTCATGGAGACATTCTTGCTCCTCTGCACTTCAAAGAGTTCCTTTGCAGCAAACTTGCCCAGTGCTATACTTTGTCTAATATCCTGACTGCTGCTTCCATTAGAATCAATTGCAGAACCAAGCAAGGTGAATTCCCTGACAACCTCAATATTTATTCCATTTATCATGATGCTGCTTATTGGTCCAGTTGTGTGGATTTTTGTTTTCTTTATATTGAGATGTAATCCATACTGCAGACTGTATTCTTCAATCTTCATCAGTAAGTACTTCAAGTCAGCCTCACTTTCAGCAAGCAAAGTTGTGTCATCAGTGTATGGCAGATTGTTAAGGATTCCCCCTCCAATCCTGATGCCATGTTTTTCTTCATATAAACCAGTTTCTCAGATTATTTGCTCAGCATATAGATTAAATAAATATGGGGGAAGGATACAACCCTGACACACTTCCTTCTTGATTTTAAACCATGCATTGTACCCTTGTTCTCTTCTAATGACAGCATCCTGTTCAATGTACAGGTTTCTCATGAGTACAATCAAGTGTTCAGGAATTCCCTTTCTTGTCAATGTTATCCACAATTTGTTATGATCCATACAATCAAATGCCTTTGCAAAGTCAATAAAACACAAGTAAACATCTTTCTGGTATTCTTTACCTTGAGTCAAGATTCATCTGACAGCAGCTATGATATCCCTTGTTCCTCATCTCTTCTGAATCCAGCTTGCACCTCTGGAAGTTCTCTGTTAATGTACTGCTGCAACCGTTTTTGAATTATCTTCAGTAAGATCTTACTTATGTGCGATATTTATGATATTGTTTGATAATTTGCACATTCTCTGGTATCACCTTTCTTTGGAATGGGTACAAATATGGATCTCTTCCAGTCAGTTGGCCAGGTAGCTGTCTTCCAAATCTCTTGGCATAATCGAGTGAGTGCTTCCAGTGGGGCATCCATTTGTTGAAATGTCTCAATGGGTATTCCGTCCATTCCTGGAGCCTTGTTCTTCACCAATTCCTTCATTGCAGCTTCAACTTCCTCCTTCAGTACCATTCATTCTAGATCATATGCCACTTCCTGAAATGGATGAAGATCTACCAGTTCTTTTTGGCATAGTGACTCTGTGTATTCCTTCCATATTCTTTTGATATTTCCTGCATCATTCAATATTTTGCCCATAGAATCTTTCAGGTATTGCAACTGAGGCTTAATTTTTCTTCCTTAGTTCTTTCAGCTTGAGAAATGCTAAGCAAGTTCTTCCCTTTCGATTTTCTAACTCCAAATCTTTGCACATTTCATTGGCTTTGTCTGTTCGAGCTGCTCTTTGAAGTCTTCTGTTCAGCTCTTTTATTTTACCCTTTCTTCCATTTGCTTTAGCTACTCTCCACTCAAGGGCAAGTTTCTGAGTCTCATCTGTCATCCATTTTGGTCTTCTCTTCTTTTCTCATCATTTTAGTGACCTCTTGCTTTCTTCATGGATGTTGTTCTTGATGTCATCCCACAATTCTTCTGGTTTCGGGTCATTGGTGTTCAATGCATCAAATCTATTCTTTAGATGGTCTCTAAATTCAGGAGGGATATGTTCAAGATCATATTTTGGCTCTCATGGACTTTTTTAAATTGTCTTTAACTTCCATTTGAACTTGCATATTAGCAGTTGATGGTCTGTTCCACAATCAGCTCCTGACCTGCTTTTGGCTGAAGATATTGAGATTTTCCGTCACCTCTTGCCATAGATGTAGTCAGTGTGATTCCTGTGTGTTCCATTCGGCAAAGCCCACATGTACAGCCACCGTTTGTGCTGTTGAAAAAGGTATTGGCAATGAATAAGTCTTTGGTCTTGCAAAATTCTACCATACGAGTTCCAGCACTATTTCTGTCACCAAGGCCATATTTTCCAATTACCAGTGATTCCTCTTTGTTTCCAACTTTTGCATTCCAGTCACCAGTGATAATTAACACATCCTGATTGCATGTTTGGTCCATTTCAGACTGCAGAA
>NW_006921965.1:685876-687579 GCF_000298275.1 Orycteropus afer afer | reverse complement strand
AGGTGTATGCATATTATCCTATCACTGACAGCACTGTACTTCAGGACAGATCTTGAAACATCCTTTGTGATGATGAATGCCACACCATTCCTCTTCAAATTGTTATTCCCAGCCTAGTGGATCTTATGGTTGTCTGATGCAAAATGGGCAAACCAGTCCATTTCATCTCACTAATGCCTAAGATATCAATCTTTATGAGTTCCTTTTCATTTTTGACAACTTCCAATTTTCCTAGAGTTATACTTCATACATACCATGTTCTGATTATTAATGGATGTTTGCAGCTGTTTCTCCTTAATTTGAGTGGTGCCACATCAGCAAATGGAGGTCTCAAAAGCTTTACCTTATCCATATCAATTAGGTTAGTTCTACTCTGATGATGCAGCTCTTTCCCAGATATATTTTGAGAGCCTTCTAACCTAAGTGACTCATCCTCCTCCTCTGTTTTGGACAATGTTTTCAGATTATTCATAAAGTTGGGCAGTAATGTATCAGACAGTGTTTCTCTGCTATTGGTAAGGTTTTCCCTGGCAATTCTTGAGAAGTGGATGGTCTCTTCCTTCTTCCTAGTCTGTCTCAGTCTGCAAGCCATGCTGAAACCTGTGCACTCCACTCAGTTTGAAACACCCATGGCACAGCCTCAAGACTCACAGCAACACATCACCACAGTAGGACAAACCGACAGACAAATTTGTCTCCCTAAGCTTTTTGTAACCTCTCCAACCTTCCCTTATCTGGATCCTGACTGATGCCTCCTTGCTCTGTCCCAGCCCCCTTGGCCTTTTTCCTCTCCTTTGCCCTGCTTTCCTGCTTTGCCGCTTGTGAGGCACGGCCTGGATTCCCTCCCCTCACCTGGATTCCTGTGGCTGACTCCTCACTTTGTCCCAGTCCCCCTAGCCTTTTTGTCTCCTTTGACAGACTTAGGATATTAATTTTAAATGACAGTTTGCTTTCATATTAACCTCATCAGAACAGTTTCTCTTTTGGTTAATCCACTGGGTTAAGTTTTCACTCCCTTGCTTTCACTCTTGCAACCCCAGAAGAAAGTGCCACTCTCAGTGATTATTCCCATAAGAACATTCTGTAATGAGAAAAATATTAGCCAAAGATAATATTGAGTACATTGATAAGCTTGTCTGGAAGACTCAATACCTTTATTAGGCTCTCCACTTCGATGGCATATGCTGGGTCAGCATCATCCTAGTTAAGGAATTTCATCTCTATCTTGGAACAGTTAAAATCTGTGCTGAAAGTGAAAGAAGAGAAATAGTAAATAAATGGTATTATTTATGAATTTAGTTGGTTAGATAATCACAGGAAATTCCAATTCATTATTAAGTGTTAACCTTTGTTATTTGATAGTACAGTACTTAGTGCTGCTCCTTGGTTTTCATTAAAATGTGACACATTGTCCTGTATGTTCTCACCCAAGAAAACATTCTTTCCTGGAATTTCATGAGCAGTATTTATACATATCTCTTTGACACAGGCCTTAAATTATTCCCTAGACTCAGAAATGGTGACTCTGAGTCTTTAATTATTCTAGTTCATACTTAATTTAATTTTTCATTAACTTGTAACATACACAAGATCTGTGGTACAGTGAATTACTTAATATGGCTCTTCTAGTCACTGTACCTTGGGGGCTCTGCTAGCATAGTGCCTAATGCACTTGACTGCTAACCAGAAGGCTGGTGGTTCAA
>NW_006921965.1:652501-685580 GCF_000298275.1 Orycteropus afer afer | reverse complement strand
GGCTGATGAACTCAAGGTTGGCAGGCAGTATACTCGCTGTTGACTCCAACAAATGACGAATCCAGTATCTCCAGGCTGAATGGTGGATTGTTCACTCACAGACAGTTGTAGGCAGCACAACAGGATCCCAATCCACAAAAGAGTGTCTCTTTTCCCAGGATGTCCATAAATATATTTGAAGCAGGCCACACCCCTAGGAAAACTTCCTTTCAATGGATTGGCTTCTCAAAACATATACGTCCAGTTCCATCAAGGGAATAACCCACATCACAACTGCTTAAACCACACAGAATTGTGGTCCTGCCAAGTTGACACACAGCTCCAACTATCACAGTGCACCCCTTGTCAACTTAGCTGTTGTGCACATCTCCTTAACCACATATAATCTCTTAATAAGGACAATTACAAAGTCATATTTGTTACTAACATGATACACTACATGCATACACCTGAAACACATTAACCTTGTTTGCCTTTCACAGTTTGTAACAGAAGGAAACAAAAATATTTGATGCCTATATACAATGAAGAAATATAGCAATCACAGTTCTTGTTTCTGCAACTAGTCATGTGATGGTAGCTAATATTCATAACTACCTTTTTCCACCACCCATTCCATATTTCCCTTGCCCTCAGGAAGCACCTCAGCTGGTCATGGTTCTTTCCCTGGTGGGGTGACCCAAACCTTCATTCATGAAGGGTCTGAACCATTAGTAGTCATATCATAATTGGGTTGCAGTAATTTCCCATTCACTTTAATCACAGGGTATGGTAGCACCAGGAGACAGCCTAAAGAATCTCTTGTATTTCAGCATAATCTTCTTTACCTCCATCATGTAATGCCAATTCAATTTCCACTTGGTAATCAGGATCTATCACACCAGATAGTACAGTAACACCCTTCTTTGTCTGTTGCTCCAGAGGCATGAGGAAATCAAAATGGCTGGCTGGCATTCTTCATTTCCAGTTCAATGCAATCAGTATTGTGTCTCCAGGTGGGAGTGTTCTTCCCTTCGGGATTAAGATCTCCAGACCCACAGAGCATAGGGTAGCAGGGACAGGAAGCAAAAATTTTTTGAGTGGGTCACTAGGGGTAATAGTGAGTGGTACCACTCCTGTTTCCACCCCTTGGTTCCTGGACCTATGAATCCCAGCTATTGGAGAAACACCACTGTATATTGGATGCTGGTTTAAAGCATATACAGCCTCCTGAAGAACATTTCCCCAACCTTTCAAGGTATTGCCACCTAGGTGGCACTGTAATTGTGTTTTTAGTAGGACATTCCATCATTCTATGGAGCCAGTTGCTTCAGGATGATGCAAAACATGGTAAGACCAGTGAATTCCATGAGCATGGGCCCATTGCCACACTTCATTTGCTGTGAAGTGAGTCCCTTGATCTGAGGGAATGCTTTGTGGGATACCATGATGGTGAATAAGGCACTCTGCAAGTCCATGGATGGTAGTTTTGGTAGAAGCATTGCACACAGAGAAGGCAAATCCATATCCAAAATAAGAATCTATTCCAGTAAGAACAAACACTGTCCTTTCCATGATGGAAGTGGTCCAATGAAATCAATCTGCCACCAGGATGTTGGTTGATCACCCCTAGGAATGGTTCTATATTGTGGACTCAGTTTTGGTCTCTTCTGCTGGAAGATTGGGCACTCAGCAGTGGCAGTAGTCAAATAAGCCTTGGGAAGTGGAAGTCCATACTGCTGAACCCATGTATGACCTCCGTTCCACCATGGCCACTTTGTTCATGAGCCCATTGAGCAATGACAGGAGTAGCTGGGGAAAAAGGATGGCTAGTTTACACAGAACAGGTCATCCCATCCACCTGATTATTAAAGTCCTCCTCTGCTGAGCTCAACTTTAGGTGGGCATTCACATGAAACTCAAATATCTTTATTCCTTTGGACCACTGAGAGAGATCTGTCCACATATCTCTTCCCCACACAGCCTTGTCACCAATTTTCCAGCCATGCTCCTTCAAACTCCCAGACCATACATCCAAGACATTAGACACAGCCCATGACTCTGTATACAATCATATATCTGGCCATTTCTTGTTCCATGCAAAGTGAACAGCCATATGCACAGCTCAAAGTTCTGCCCATTAGGAAGATTTCCTTTCACCACTGTCCTTCCAGGAAGTCCCAGAAAGGGGCTGTAGTGTCACTGCTGTCCACTTTTGAGTGGTGCTTACATATTGCACAGAACCATCTGATAAACCAGTCACAAGTGTTCTCTTCCTCAGTCAACTGATCATAAGGAACTCCCCATGAGCCCATAGGTACAGACTGGGAGAGGGAAGGTAATGTGACTGGAGAGGAGACCATAGGCATTTGAGCCATTTCCTCATACAACTTACTTGTGCCTTCAGGTTCTGCTCGAGCCCTATCTCTGATATACCACTTCCGTTTAATGATGTAGGGCTGCTGTGCACATCCAACTTTATGACTCTGTGGGTAAGACAACAACCAGTTCATGATGGGCAGCTCAGGCCTCAGGGTGACTTGGTGGCCCATGATTAGGCATTCAGTCTCTACTAAAGCTCAGTAATAAGCCAAAAGCTATTTCTCAAAAGGAGAGTAGTTTTCTGCAGAGGATGGCAGGGCTTTGCTCCAAAATCCCAAAGGTCTGCATTGAAATTCACCAATAGAGACCTGCCAAAGACTCCAAACAGCATCTTTATTAGCTATAGACACTTCAAGCACCATTGGATCAGCCAGATCATATGGCTCAAGTGGCAGAGCAACTTGCATGGCATCCTGAAACTGTTGTAAATTCTTCTGTTGTTCTGGGCCCCAGACAAAACTAGAAACTTTCTGAGTCACTTGATAAATAGGCCGCAGCAACACACCCAAATGAGGGATATGTTGCCTCCAAAATCCAAAGAGGCCCACCAAACATTGTGCCTCCTTTTTAGTTGTTGGGGGGAAGCCAGATACAATAACTCATCCTTCACTTTAGTAGGAATATCTTGACATGCCCCACACCTTTGGGACCCTAGAAATTTCACTGAGGTGGAAGGTGCTTGAATTTTTGTTGAGTTAATTTCCCAATCTCTAGCATGCAGATGTCTCAGAGTCATCAATATTTCTTCCTTACTAGGTCCAATCAGCATAATGTCATCAATATAATGGACCAGTGTGATGTCTTGTGGAAGGGAAAAGCAATCAAGATCCCTACAGACTAAATGATGACATAGTGCTGCGGAGTTCATATATCTCTGGGGAAGCACTGTGAAAGTATATTGTTGGCCTTGCCAGCTGAAGATAAACTGCTTCTGCTTGTCCCTTGAAATTTGTATTGATAAAATTGGCCAGATCAATAGCTTCCTACCAAGTATCAGGAGATGCACTAATTTTCTCAAGCAATGAAACCACACCAGGAACAGCAGCTGCAATTGGAGTCACCACCTGATCAAGTTTACAGTAATCTACCATCATTCTCCAAGATCCATCTGTTTTTTGCACAGGCCAAATAGGTGAATTAAATGGGGATGTGGTGGGAATCACCATCCCTGAATCCTTCAAGTCCTTGATGGTGGCAGTAATCTCTGCAACCCCTCCAGGGATGCAGTATGCTTTTGGTTTACTATTTTTATAGGTAGAGGCAGTTCTAATGGCTTCCACTTCACTTTTCCTACTATAATAGCCCTTACTCCACTTGTCAGGGACCCAATGTGGGAATTCTGCCAATTGCTCAGTATATCTATTCCAATCATGTATTCTGGAACTGGGAAAATCACTACAGGGTGGGTTCAGGGACCCACTGGACCCACTGTGAGACACATCTTAGCTAAGACTCCATCAATAACTTGACCTCCATATGCCCCCACTCTCACTGGTGGACCACAATGATGCTTTGGGTCTCCTGGAATTAGTATCAATTCAGAGCCAGTGTCTAGTAATCCCCCAAAAGTCTGATTATTTCCTTTTCCCCAATGAACAGTCACTCTTTTAAAAGGCCTCAGATCCCTTTGGGGAAGGTTAGGAGAAATATTGACATTATAAATTTTTGGCAATGTAGTGGGGTCCTTCCTCAAAGAGACCCGGCCTCCCCTTCATTAAGGGGTTGTGGGTCTGTAAACTGACTCAAGTCTGGGAATTGTTGACAGGCCATGACTTTCTATTCTGGCAATTCAATCTAGGCTGCTGCTCACGTGACCTAGAATTCTTCTATCTATACAGATCAAGTAAATATTTAGTATGTTTGCTATGTATTTCACTACTAGGAACACCATGCACAAGTAGCCAATGCCACAATTCCACACGAGTCAGACTATTCTGACTACTGTTCCCACTCTGCTCCATTATGGTAACCATGCCCACCTTGCCTTTGTCAATTAACTGCTGCCACTTGGTCCCTACTATCACTGGGTCCAATCAGCCCCATCGTAGTTAAGTATCTTAGTTCAATTAGGGAAGTTCCCACTGTCAAATCTGGCTTACATAAAATAGCAATCACAGCAGTCTTCAAAGACGCTGGGGCTCCCTTCACTAATTTGTTCCTCACTGTACTGGTGAAAGTCGTGTCTTCTATACTCTCCATTTCTGGCTTTAGGGGTTTAATCTGACAAATCCATTCTAACCTGCCAATTTCCCTAAGCCTCTGGAACCTTCTTTTACATTATAACAAGGCAAGTCTGGTACTTCAACTTGACTTAAGGTAGGTCACTGAATAATCCATGCTTCAGTAAGTCAACCAAAGAAATAATTAGATCCTTTCCTAACCTCTTTAGAGAAACATTGCATGAAGAATTCTTACTTATTGGGCCTAAGTCAATAAACTCAGAATGATCCAGTGTTACATTCCTTGCACCATTATCTTACACCCTCAGTAGCCATTCCCATACATATTCTCCAGGTTTCTGTCTGTACATGTAGGCAAAATCAAATAGATCTTTTTGGGTGTAACATTCTACCTCCTCAGTCACACTTTGTATTTCACCTTTTGGGGCATGCTTGAACTTAACTTTAGTTATAGGTCTAACAGGAAAAATAGATGGTTGGCAAAGTTCCTGAGAAAATTCAGCAATGTCTTCTGTGGCATCTACCTCAGGCAATGACCCAGCAGAAATAGTTGGGATAATCCCATCAAACTGAGGTGGAGGGGATAATGGTTTTATAGTAATTTCTTCAGATGGGAGGGATTCAAAAGAATTTACAGGCTCCATATCCTCATCTTCCTGACTATCTGCCCATATGTCCCCATTCCAGGTTTTAGGATCCCATTTTTTCCCAATCAGTGCCCTCACTTTAAATTCAGACACCATTCTGGGTTGCCAATTTAATTGGCATTGTAATTCAGCTGCCCTTACGATAAGACTCTGGATTTGGTTTTCAGCAATATCAGCCCTGTTACTAGAAGAAATAAAGCTTTCTTTCAGAGCACAACTGGAAACATTGAGGTCTTTTATGTGGCCCTTGGGCTATGACTCAGCAGCCCTAAACTCATCTTGCTCATTCACCCAATTTGTCTAGTGTAAGTAGGACCAACCAACCATCTTCCTTATATGCCTCATGCTGACAAAATTGCATAAAAGTATCAAATATGTGATCACCCAGGACGTCACTTCTCAAAAGTACTTGATCTATTGGTGGTGCTATTTTGCATATTAATGTTGCTACCTCAACAAGATCCTGATCCACAGAAAAGTGTCTCTTTTCCCAGGATGCCCATAAATTTATTGGAAGCAGGCCACACCCCTAGGAAAACTTTCTTTCAATGGATTGGCTGTTCAAAACATATACATCTGATCCCATCATGGGAATAACCTACATCACAAATGCTTAAACGACACAGAATTGTGGTCCAGCCAAGTTGACACTCAGCTCCAACTATCATAATTGGTCAATGTTCAAATGTTTCAGGAGGTAACATAAGATCAAGAACCAATAGTATAGAAGAAAGTACAAGTTGCACTGAAAGAATGGCAAAAAACAAAGCTTGAGGAATTGATGGCGATGTTTGAGATGTTTCAAGAAACATTGAGATGTTTCAAGAAACAGATACAACACTAAAAGAGGTCACTCATCTATGCCAAGAAATTTGGAAAACAGCTATCTGCCAATAAGCAGCATCATGAACAATGGAGAAAAGACTGAAGTTGTTAAAAATTTCATCTCATTTGGATCTACAATCAATGTCCATGGAATTAGCAGTCAAGAAATCATACAACGTATTGCACTGGCAAACCTGCTGCAAAAAAAAAATCTCTTTAAAGTGCTTAAGAACAAAGATGTCAGTTTCAATACTAAGGTGAGCCTGAGTCAAGTCATAGTATTTTCAATAGTCTCCTGTGCATGTGAAAGCTGGAAAATGGATAAGGAAGACTGAAGAATTAGTGCCTTTGAATTGTGGTATTGGCAAGAGAATATTGAACATATTATAGACTGCCAGAAGAACAAACAAATCCATCTTGGAAGAAGTACAACAGAATGCTCCTTAGAAGCAAGAATAGCCAAATTTCCTCTCTCACGCTTTGGTCATGTTATCAGAAGGGATCATTCCCTGGAAGAGTATATCATGCATGATGAAATAACAGGTCAGCAAAAAAGGGGAAGACCATCAACAAGATGGAGTGACACAGTGGCTGCAACAATGGGCTCAAGCATGCTAATGATTGTGGGGATGGTGCAGGATCATGGTACAATGTTTCATTCTATTTTACACAGGTCATTATGAGTTGAAAGTGACTTGATAGCACCTACCTAACAACAGCCGTGGTCTTTGTGATTCCCACCAGATGACTGGATGGGATAATGCAAATGTGAAGTGCTTTTGGCCCACCAAGGTATTTCGATAGCTTGCTCATAATGTAAACATGGTACATGACATCCTTGTAGGGGTGGGACCATGAAAATAAGGTGTATCGAACCACAACAAGGGGATTGGTCGGTCTTGCCACCTGCTAGGTTTAAAAGGAGCCATCCTAGAGGCAGAAAGAGGCATTGCAATACCAATGAAGAGTCAGGAGTGGAGTATGTCTTTGGACCAGAGATTCCTGCACTAAGCTGGCAGAGAGATGGCATAAAGATGGCATCAGTAGAGGCAGCAGAACCAAGAGACCTGAAAGAGACAGTGTCAAGCTTCTTAGCCCACGGATGGAGAAATCTGAGTGCCTTCTGGCAGGAGACTTGCTGGTGGAGTGGGGTGCCTCTCTGAACATCTACCAGCAAAGCTAAAAGAGCTTTGTCATACTGGCCCAAGCAGGACAGAGGCCGAGGCCAGAGAGGAGTGCCTGTGACATGGCTGAGAAGAAGCTGTCCTGACAAGAACTGTATCATGAGTTCTTTTCTGTTCCTAAATTGTAACCTGTTTCTTCCCTGATAAGCCCCATAATCATGAGTATTGTCCATGAGTTCTGTGTGGCCATTGCAAAGAATTATAAAATCCAGCACAGCAGTAGAGAGTGCCATGGAAGTGACAGAATTAGAAAAAAGTTTGGAGGATGACAGCATATATGCCACCTGCCTTATAGAGGAATAAGCCTTGGGCTCTTGCTGTTGATTTTGATCTTATTCCCCCATCATGAATTTGGAGGAGGTCAAATGATGCCACCCCATGCCTTTTTTGCAAGACTATAAAGATTATTTTGTGAAATCCCTTTGATTACACAGATGAGTAAAGTGAGTCTTAGTGCTTGATAAATAGTAAATGTTCAAAGAATGTTTATTGAACCACTTAACAGAGCAAAAAAGACTTGAAAGGACACAAGGCAGAGCTGTGACAAGAAACTCAGAATTGTTACTCTTTTTTAAAATAATTTGTTTTATTTGTTGTTGAAAATATACACTGTGAAACATATATCAATTCAATAATTCCTACATGTGTAACTCAGTTATATTGATTAAATTCCTCCAGTTGCATGAGTCACACCCTCTTTCTCCTAATTATTCCTCCACTGTTGACATAAACTCACTGCTCCCAAGCTTCCTATGTAAACTTTCAAGATGCTGTTGTTATTAATTTTACCTCATATAGACAGTTCTTTAAGAGCTCTGGTAGCATACTGGCTAAGACACTTGACTGCTAAACAGAAGGCTGGCAGTTCAAACCCACCAGCCACTCCTTGGAAGGAAGATGGGTCAATCTACTCTCGTAGTGATCTTACCTCGGAAACCCAAGGGGAGGTCACTATAAGCCGGGTCTGACTCGACAGCACATAACAACAACAACAACAACAAGACAGTTCTTTAAAAGAGTACAATGCTAAATGCAGATATTCTTTACTGTTGTCTATTGTTTGATGTAAAGAAGACTTCAGGGGATATTTCTGGTTTAAAGTTTAAGAATTGTCACAGGGAAAGTTTCAGGGGTTCATCCAGCCTCAGTGACTCCAGAAGTCTGGATTCCATGAGAATTTTAAATTCTGTTCTCCATCCCCACCCCCATCAGGATTCTGCTGTAGGGTCTTTGATCAATACATTCAGTTATGGTATCTGGGCACCATACAGCTCTGGTCTCCAGGCAAAGGAGGTCATTGTTCATAGAGGCAATTAGACATACATTCCATTTCCTCTTCCTCTTCCTGACTTTCTTCCTCTGTTGCTCCACTTGAATAGAGACCAGTTGTGCCTTGAATGGTCACCTGCAAGCCTTTAATACTGCAGGCACTAAGCAACAAACTAGAAGGTGTAGCAGAAGCTGTAGAAATGATACAAGGCCAATGAACTGGGATATCCCATAAAACCATGATCCTAAACCTCCAAACCAAGAAAACAAATACCATGAGGTGTTTAGTTGGGTATAATCAGCATCAACTGCTACTATTTTTTGTTGTTGTTATAGAAATATATATCCAACAACATTTGCCAATTTATCTTTTCTCAGGTATTCAACTTAAGTGGATTAACTCAATTTGATTGATTATGTTAAACAACTGTGCAATCATTACACTTAACAGGGTGAAATTTCTCATCACCATAGTCAGAAATTCAATGCTTCCTTCAGCCTAAACACACATCAATCACCTACTGCTACAACTGCTCACCAAGAGTGAAACTCTAAATAGAGAAAAGAATCTTAAAGGAGGAGCAACAGTTCCTGGACAATTTACATCCACAACTATCTCAAGGAAAGAGATGGGAACCATGTGTAAGAAAATGTCATAGTCAGCAGAAGTAGGGACCCATGAGAACATGTCCTCCTATTGCATTTGGGTGTGCATGTGTTCACATGAACACACACATAAACCAAAAAAAACAAACTCACTGCTGTGGAGTCAGGTCCGACTCATAACAACCTCTCCTTGGTTTTCCTAGGTGGTATCACTATGGAAGTAGATTGCCCAACCTTCCTTCCAAGGAGTAGCTGCTGGGCTTGAACCACCAACCTTCTGGTTAGCAGTCAAATGCCTTAGGCACTATACCACTGTGTCATATTCTCTTCCATGAGTAAGAATCTAAGAGCTCCAGGTGGAAGGAATCATATGGTGGAGAGCAGTAGGTAGCAGAGCTGGTGAAAAACATTGCTTGGGATGCAGTGACTGTCCTGTAGTTTTAGCCAACCTTGATGTTGGTTTCAAAGGACGTATTATGTTTAAAATAAGCAGAGACTAAGAGCAACATATGGCTGTCTAAAATTCTTTTTTAAGAGTGGCAGGCATTATAGAAATATTGCAACCTGCTCAGGAAAAGAGAAGATGAGGAAGGATTTTCCAAAATTTAGGGATGCCATGCCTAATCCTGGAGTGTCTCCTTTTGACCTCTATCCAAAAGATTCCAGCTTGTTATAAAGAGATGTCTTTATTACATGACTCAAATATCTGCCAACCCTTTAAAAATAACAAGGCATTCTGTTACATCCTTTTCTCCTTGGAGACTTCTTCAAATGCAGCTGGTTTTCTTTATTATCATTTTCACATTCTGGGTATTTTATCTGCCACTCTAGACCACTTACATTTACTTTTATTCTGGTGAGTTTTCTGAAACTACAAATAACAATATCAATCTGTGCCTTAAACCAGAGAAGATTTTTTTATTGACAACCAAAATTATGTTATTTACAGCTAATATGCTCTACTTGCCTGCAGAGATAGGCTCCAACTTTTGATGGCTTCAGGCTATCAGCATCCTTCTTTCAATTAACCTTTCTTTTGTTTTTGCTGCATATCCACTAGTGGCAGTTGTCATTATGTGCTTTTGAGTCATTTCCAACTCATAGAGCCCCTATAGGAGAGAATGGAACTACCTCGTAGGCTCTCCTAGTCTGTATTCTCTATGGGAACAGATCACTATTTTTACTCCAGAGGAATTGCTTGTGGGTTTGAAACACCAACCTCTCAGTTAGCATAGCTGAGTGCTTAACTATCGTACCACCAAATTTCCTCTATTAGTGAGTGGTGTTGTTGTTAGGTGCTGTCGAGTTGTCTCCAACTCATAGTGACCCTATGTACAACAGCACGAAATGTTGTCCAGTCCTATGCCAGCCTCACAATCCTTGCAATACCTGAGCCCATCATGCAGTCACTGTCTGAACCCACCTCGTTGAAGGCCTTCCTTTTTTGCTGACTCTCCACTTTACCAAGGGAGCTCTGGTAGTCAGGTCTGTCTTAATGGCTCATAACAACAACAATAACAACAGTGCCACTATGACAGGAATATATAACAAATGGGATGGTTTGAAAAAACAGGAGTTTATTCCCTTACAGTTTGGAGGCTTTAAGTCTGAGTTCAAAATGCCAGCCTCTAGGGGCTAGGTGAAAGCCCCTCAGCCTTGGGCTTCAGCTCTGCCTCCTGCTCCTGGCCCACTGAAGCTAGAGGCTTTTCTTCACTCAGAAAGCTCCTAGCTGCGGAGACTGATAAGCCCAAGGTTGACAAGTAAAAAGACACAATCCCAATGTTTCCAAACCACACAGCAGGCCATTAATGCAAGTCCATTGAAAGTCCCAAGGTCAGCAGAGCATGGCAGGCTGCTGAACGACAACTTGGCTACATGCAGGGTTGAAGTGTGCCATAAGCTAGAGACCATTCCCAAAGCTGTTTCTGATATGCAGGAAGCATACCACATACCAAAAGTAAAGGCAGCTACTCAGCTGCTCACAGTAGATCCCCCCATGGAGTTGATTACCAGTCTCATCATGGGGAATACTATACCCAGCTGCCCAGCCACTCAACCAGGCCTAGCCAAGTTGACACACAAACCTAATCACCACAATATCCTTCTCCAGTGAATAGTCCCTTCTGATAACATGACCAAAGTAGGTAAGGCGAAGTCTGGCCATTCTCACCCTCAGGGAGCATTCCATCTTCACTTCTTCCAGGGCAGATTTGTTAGTTCTTTTGGAAGTCCATGGTACTTTTAGTATTCTTTGCCAATATTACAACTCAAAAGCATCAAGTCTTCTTTGGTCTTCTTTATTCATTGTCCAGCTCTCACATACATGTAGGGCAATTGAAAATACTATGGCTTGAATTGGTCACACCTTAGTCTTCAAGGACACATCTTTGCTCTTCAGCACTTGAAAGAGGTCTTTTGCATCAGATTTGCCCAGTGCAATACTTATGTCTTGGCTGCTGCTTCTGTTGTAGATTGTGTTGATTATGGAACCAAGTAATATGAAATCTTTAACCATACAGTATGCCTTCATTCTGTTCAAACCAAAGTCTCCTGGTCTATGTACAGGTTCCACATGAGTACAATTAAGTGTTCCAGAATTCCCATTCTTCTCAATGTTATCCACAATTTGTTATGATCCACAAAATCAAATGCTTTTGCATAGTCAATAAAACACAAATAAACACCTTTCTGGTAGTCTTTGCTTTCAGCCCACATCCATCTGACATCAGCTATGCTATCCTTCATTCCATATCCTCTTCAGAATTCTGCTACCAGTGCTGGAAGTTCCCTGTCAATATACTGCTGCAACCATTTTTGAATTAACTTCACCAAGATTTTACTTGCATGTGATATTAATAATATTGTTTGATAATCTCCACATTCTGTGGGATCACTTTCTTTCAAATGGGTATAAATATAGATATTTCCCAGTCAGTTTTCCAGGTAGCTGTCTTCCAAATTTCTGGGCATAGACAAGGGAGTGCCTCCCTGGTGGTATCCATTTGTTGAAACATCTCAATGGGTATTCCATAAATTCCTGCAGCCTTGTTCTTCACCAGTTCCTTCAATGCAGCTTCAACTTCTTCCATCAATACCATTAGTTCTTGATTATATGCCACCTCCTGAAATGGATGAACATCGACCAATGCTTTTTGGTATAGTGATTCTGTGTATTCCTTCCACCTTCTTTTGATGTTTCCTGTATCATTCAATATTTTGCCCATAGAATCTTCCAATATTGCAACTCTACTCAACTAACTCACTGCCATCAAGTCGGATCCTACTCATAGCCTCCTGGGGTTTCTGAGACGTTATCACTACAGAAGTAGATTGCCCAATCTTCCTTCTGGGGAGTTGCTGGTGGGTTTGAACCACCAGCCTTCTGATTAGCAGTCAAATGTCTTAGGCACTATGCTACCAGAGCTTGAATTTTTTCTCAGTTCTTTCAGCTTGGGAAATGCCAAGTGTGTTCTTCCCGTTTGGTTTTCTAACTCCAGGTGTCTTTGCACATTTCGTTATAATAATTAACTTTATCTTCTCAAGCTGCTCTTTGAAATCTTCTGTTCAGCTTTTATCTTATCATTTCTTCCATTAGCTTTTTAGCTACTCTCTGTTCAAGGGCAAATTTCAGAGTCTCTTCTGACATCCATTTTGGTTTTTAATTCCTTCCCTGTCTTTTTAATGAACTTTTGCTTTCTTCATGGATGATGCTCTAGATGTCATCCCAAAATTCCTCTGGTTTTTGGTCATTGGTATTCAATCATCAAACCCATATTTTAGATAGTCTCTAAACTCAGGAGAGATATATTCAAGGTCATATTTTGGCTCTCGTGGATTTGTTTTAATTGTCTTCAGCTTCAAGGTGACTTGCATATGAGCAGTTGATGGTCTGTTCCTCAGTCAGCTCCTGGCCTTGTTTTGGCTACAGATATTGAATTTCTCCATCACCTCTTGCCACAGATGTAGTCATTCTGATTCCTGTGCACTCCATCTGGTGAAGTCCACTTGTACAACTGGCGTTTGTGTTGTTGAGAAAATGTATCTGCAATGAGTAAGTCATTACTCTTGCAAAATTATATCATGTGGTCTCCAGCATTATTTCTACCCCCTAGGGTAAATTTTTCAACTACTGGTTATTCTTCTTCATTTTCAACTTTTGCATTCCAGTCACCAGTGATAATTAACACAACCTGATTTCATGTTTGGTCAATTTCAGACTGCGGAAGTTGGTAAAAAAAAAATCTTCAATTTCCTCATCTTTGGCTTTGGTGGTTGGTGCATAAATTTGAATAATAGTAGTATTAACTGGTCTTCCTTTTAGGCATATGGATATTATCCTATCACTGACAGCATTGTACTTCAGGACAGATCTTGAAACATCCTTTGTGATGGTGAATGTCACACCATTCCTCTTCAAATTGTCATTCCTGGCATAATAGATCATGTGATTATCTGATTAAAAATGGCCAAAACCAATACATGTCAGCTCAGTAATGCCTAGGATATTGATCTTTATGCTTTCCATTTCCTTTTCTTCCAAATTTCCTAGATTCATACTTCATGCATTCCATGTTCTGATTATTAATGGATGTTTGCAGTTGTTTCTCTCCATTTTGAGTTATGCCACATCAGCAAATGGAGGTCCTGGAAGCTTTACTCCATCCACATCATTAAGGTTGGTTCTACTCTGAATAAGCAGCTCTTCTCCAGTCATATTTTGAGTGCCTTCCAACCTGAGGAGCTCATCTTCCAGCACTATGTTGGACTGTGTTTCAGGGCAATTTATAAAGTTTTCCATTAATATATCAGACAGTGTTTTACTGTTATTTATAAGGTTTTCACTGGCCAATTCTTTGTGAAGTTGATAGCCCCTTCCTTTTTTTCAGTCTGTCTTAGTCTGGAAGCTCCACTGAAACCTGTCCACCATGGGTGACCCTGCTGGTATTTGAAATACTGGTGGCACAGCCTCCAGCCTCACAGCAACACACAAGCCACAACAGCACAACAAATTGATAGACAAGTGATGGTATTATTGTTATTAATATTAATATTGTTAATATTAATTCTTAATATTGTTATTAATGTTAATATGCAAAGAGTGCATTGAATGAATGCAGTCATACATAGCAACAGTATAATAACCACAGTAGAAAACAAATAAAAAACAAAACACAGATAATAAAGTAAATATTCCAATAGGTAGCCAATAATATTAAATTATGTTCAGCTTAACTCCCAATCAATACAATACAAATTAAACAATAATAAAATGCTGTTTCCATGCTTTAAATTGATAAACATTTTATATATGATGTTGTTATCACTCTCTCTCTAACAAATTGTTTTTGTTAGTTTGTTGGTTTTTCCATTGAGATTTGGGTGAAAGTTTTCAGAGCAAACTGGTTTTCCATTCAATAATTCATGCACATTTTATTTTGTGACATTGATGAACAGAGATTATCTTTTGTTAAAGTGATGTGAAATAGAAGTTTTCATTTATCTTGGTGGCAGGATAAATTGGTACAAGTTTTCTGGAGGGTGATTTTGTTAGCACACATTAAAAACATTTAATGTGTACTTTATTTTGATCCAATAATGCTACTTTGGGAAATTTACCTTGGTAAGCAATTAGGGATTTTCAAAAAAAATATTTATAACAATAGCTGTGTTGCAAAGTTATTTATATAAAAGAAAACTGTTTAAAGGTCATAAATGGTTTAAAAAATTATAAGGAATCCAAGTAATGAGATACTAGACATATTAAAGAAGAATCTCTAATGAAACAGAAAATGTGAAATAAATATTAAGGGAAAGTTATTGAATGGACATTAATGGTAAAGGCAGGAAATGACTTGTTCATGTGTGTGTGTGTTGCAGATTTTGAAAAGTACAATTTGCAAATACTGTGGGGAACATAAGAGATGGGAACCAATACTGTCCTGAGCCAGAAACCTGCACATGATTGTTTTGAGAGGAAAACAAGCCAACAACACACAAAGCAAAAAGCATTCTATTATAAGCTGAAGCAGATTTCTAAACCACAAACAAACAAAAAAAATCCACTGTCCTCGAGTCGATTCTGACTCATAGCAACAACCCCCAATGAGTTTCTGAGGTGGTAAATCTTTATGGAAGTAGATTGTCCTGTCTTGCTTCCACAGAGTGGCTGGTGGGTTTGAGTCACCAACTTTCTGGTCAGCAGTCAGTTGCCTTAGGCACTGTGCTACCAACACTCTTTTACCTAAACCACAAAGCAATAACTAATTGGACTGCTAGCTCTCAAAATGAAAGCAGAACTGTAAGTCCTTTTCTTCTACATGCTCATCTGGAACCTTACAGATCAGACCATCAGGACTGTAAGGAAAGACAAATCCAGTGAGGGTCAGTCAGACAGATGCCAGAAGAAGCAAAAGCAAGAGCAGAGATAGCTTAGGTCTTCTACCTGAGCCCACCACTTGTCTGTGAGTTTGTAATACTGTGGTGGGCAGGGTGTTGCTGTGATTCTAGAATCTATGCCACTAGTGTTCCAAACACCAGCAGAGTCACCCATGGTGGATAGGTTTCAGTAGAAATTCCAGACTAAGACAGACTGGGAAGAAGGATGGGGATATCCACATCTGAAAGAACTGACCTCTGAAAACCTTACAAATAGCAGTGAAACACTATCTGATATATTATCAAAAACCTTTCCTTTATGAATAACAATGAAATATCATTTGATACAATGCCAGAAGATGAGCCCCTCATGTTGGAAGGCACTCCAAATATGATTGCAGAAGACCTGCCTCCTTGAAGTAGAATTGCCTTTAATGACATGGAATGAGTAAAGCTTTCAGGACCTTCATTTGCTGATGTGGTACAACTCAAAATAAGAAGAAACAGCATCTAACATCCATTAATAATTGGAACACGGAATGTATGAAGTGTCAATCTATGAAAATTGGAAGCTGTCAAAAATGAAAGGGAATGCATAAAGATTGAGTGAATTGAAAATGACTGATACTGACCACTTGGAATTGAATAATCTCATGATCTGCTATTGTATGGCAATGACAAATTGAAGAGGAATGGCATTGAATCCATTGTAAAAAGAACATATCAAGATCTATTCTGAAGTACATTGTACTTCAGAATATGGATATGGATAATATCCATATGCCTATAAAGAAGACCAGTTAATATTACTATTATTTAAATTTACACACCAACTACTATGCCCAAGGATGAATAAATTGAAGATTTTTACCAACTTCTGCAGTCAAAATTGACCAAATATGCAATCAAGGTATATTGATAATTACTGGGGATTTGAATACAAAAGTTGGAAACAATGAAGCAGCATCAGTAGTTGGAAGATATGGCCTTGGTATTAGAAATGATGCCAGAGACAGCATGATAGCATTTTGCAAGACCAATAACTTATTCATTGCAAATACCTTTTTTTCAACAACATAAATGCAAACAATGCACATGGACCTTACCAGATGAAATATGAAGAAATTAAATTGACTATATTTGTGGAAAAAGACAATAGAGAAGCTCAACATCATCAGTCAGAACAAGGCCAGGAGGTGACTGTGGAACAGACCATCAATTGCTCCTATGCAATTTCAATTTCCAGTTGAAGAAATGTACAAGAAGTCCATGAGAGCTAAAATGTCACCTTGATTATATCCCATCTGAATTTAGAGACCATCTGAAGAACTGACACATTGAACACTGCAGTGTAGTAAATTACTTAGTGTGGCTTTTCTACCCATAAGTCTCTGTAAACTCTGAGGTGGAATTTGCCATGAGCAACTGAGAAGTACCTGATTGCTAAAGTTGTCCACTGGGGGAATTTCTGTTGGGAGTGGCACTAAACAATGTTCTGGGAGGTTCTTGCTCTCTCTCAGGTGTTTAGAATTCTGATATTATGATTGGCTAGTTTGGGCACTCTGCCAGGCTCAAAAGGAGGCCTTCTAGAGGCAGAACTCTCTCTCTGCTGGCTGAGGAAGAGCGTGCCCCTGGGAGACATGTGCTTCTGGGAAAGAGATGCAAGAGACATGCATTGCTGAGAGAGACACCAAGGGACATGCACTGCTGGGAGAGATATCATGAGAGACAGCAGGCTGAGAGATAGACTGAGCATTTTGCCTGAACCTGAATTGTAGCCTGGTACAATAAACCCTAATAAACCCCATAATCTGTGAGTTTTGTGTGACCATTGCAGTAAATTATTGCACCCAGGAGAGAGGTGGTGGTTGCTTTGGGAGGAAGGGCTGGAAGGAGGCAGCATGTCTGGCCTTGCAGCAATAGACCTTAGGCTTTTGATGGTGATTCTGTCTTCCTCTTGTGGGGTTAGAGGAGGTCAGAACATGTAGCCTCCCTGCCTTTTTTGCAATCACCAATAACCAAAGACCAGATGAGTTGTGAGTGACATCAAAAGTATCATCCATGAAGAAAACAAAAGGTCATTAAAAAGACATTAAAGAGAAAAAAGACCATAATGAATATCAGAAGAGACTCTGAAACTTGCCTTTGAATGTAGAATGTTGTTGTTGTTGTTAGGTGGCGTCAAGTTGCTTCCAACTCATAGCGAACCCATGCATAGCAGAACAAAACACCACCCGATGCCACACCAGCTCCATGATCCTTGTTATACTTGAACCCATGGTTGTAGCCACAGTGTCAATCCATCTCATCGAAGGCCTTCCCTTCCATCGTCGACCCTCCACCTTACCAAGCATGACATCCTTCTCCAGGGAATGGTCCCTTCTGACAACATGACCAAAGTAGTGAGATGAAGTCTGGCCATCCTCGCTTCCAAGGAGCATCTTGGCTGCACTTCTTCCAGGACAGATCTGTTAGTTCTTTTGGCAGTCCATGGTACCTTCAGCATTCTTCGACAGCACCACAACTCAAAAGCAACAACTCTTCTTTGGTCTTCCTTATTCATTGTCCAGCTCTCACATGCATATGAGGCAATTGGAAATACCATGGCCTGTGTCAGGTGCACCTTAGTCCTCAAGGAGACATCCTTGCTCCTCAGCATTTGAAAGAGTTCCTTCGCAGCTGACCTACCCAGTGCTACATGTCATCTAATTCCTAACTGCTTCCATTGGCATTGATTGTAGAACGAAGCAACATGAATTCTTTGACAACCTCAATCTTTTCTCCATTTATCATGATGCTGCTTATTGGTCCAGTTGTGAGGATTTTGTCTTCTTCATATAGAGATGTAATCCATACTACAGACTGTGTTCCTCAATCTTCATCAGTAAGTGACTCAAGTCATCCTCACTTTCAGCAAGCAAAGTTGTATCATCAGCATATCTCAGGTTATTAATGATTCTACCACTAATCCTGATGCCACATTTTTCTTCATTTAGTCCAGCTTCTCAGATTATTTGTTCAGCATATAGATTGAATAAGTATGGGGAAAGGATAAAATGCTGACACACTCCCTTCCTGATTTTAAACCATGCAGTGTCCCCTTGTTCCATTCGAATGACAGCCTCCTAGTCAAGGGACAGGTTCCTCATGAGTACAATCAAGTGTTTGGGAATTCCCATTCTTCTCGATGTTATCCATAATTTGTCATGATCTACACAATCAAATGCCTTGGCATAGTCAATAAAGCACAAGTAAACATCTTTCTGGTATTGTTTGCCTTGAGCCAAGATCCATCTGACAACAGCTATGCTATCCCTTGTTCCACGTCCTCTTTCTGGAAGTTCTCTGTCAATATACTGCTGCAACCATTTTTAAATTATTGTCAGTAAGATCTTACTTGTGTGTGATATTAATGATATTGTTTGATAATTTTCACATTCTGTGGGATCACCTTTCTTTGGAATGGGTACAAATATGGATCTCTTCCAGTCAGTTGGCCAGGTAGCTGTCTTCCAAATCTCTTGACATAACCGAGAGAGTGCCTCAGTGCGGCATCCATTTGTTGAAATATATCAATGGGTATTCTGTCAATTCCCAGAGCCTTGTTCTTTGCCAATTCCTTCATGACAGCTTTGACTTCCTCCTTCAGTACCATTAGTTGTAGATCATATGCCACCTCCTGAAATGGATGAAGTGACTCTGTATTCCTTCCCTCTTCTTTTGATGTTCCCTGCATCATTCAATGATTTGCCCTTAGAATCTTTTAATATTGCAACCCAAGACTTAAATTTTTTCTTCAATTCTTTCAGCTTGAGAAATGCAGAGCCTGTTCTTCCCTTTTGCTTTTCTAGCTCTAGATTTTTGCACATATCGTTATAGTAATTGGCTTTGTCTTCTTGAGCTGCTCTTTGAAATCTTCAGTTCAGTTCTTTTATCTTGTAATTTTTTCCATTTGCTTTAGTTACTCTCCACTAAAGGGCAAGTTTAAGAGTCTCTTTTGTCATCCATTTTGGTCTTCTCTTCTTTTGTTGCCTTTTTAGTGACCTCTTGCTTTCTTCATGGATGATGCTCTTGATGTCATCCCACAATTCATCTGGTTTCTGGTCACTGGTGTTCAATGCATCAAATCTATTCTTTAGATGATCTCTAAATTCAGGAGGGATATATTCTAGATCATATTTTGGGTCTCGTGGACTTGTTTTAATTGCCTTTAACTTCAAGTTGAACTTGCATATGAGCAGTGGATGGTCTGTTCCACAATCAGCTCCTGGCCTGGTTTTGGCTGAAGATATTGAGCTTTTCCATCACCTCTTGCCATAGATGTAGTCAATCTGACTCCTGTATGTTCCATCTGGTGAAGTCGACATGTACAGCCACTGTTTGTGTTGTTAAAAAAAGGTGTTTGCAATGAACAAGTCATTGGTCTTGCAGAATTCTACCATGCGAGTTCTAGCATTATCTCTCTCACCAAGGCCAAATTTTCCAACTACCGGTGATTCTTCTTTGTTTCCAACTTTTGCATTCCAGTCACCAGTGATAATTAACACATCTTGATTGCATGTTTTGTCAATTTCAGACTGTAGAAGTTGATAAAATTCTTCAGTTTCTTCATCTTTGGCTTTGGTGGTTGGTGCATAAATTTGAATAACAGTCATATTAATGGGTCTTCCTTGTAGGTGTATGGATATTATCCTATCACTGACAGCATTATACTTCAGGACAGATCTTGAAACATCCTTTGTGATGATGAATGCAATCACATTCCTTTTTAAACTGTGATTCACGACAGTAGATTATACGGTTGCCTGATTCAAAACCAGTCCATTTCAGCTCACTAATGCCTAGAATATCAATCTTTATGCATTCCGTTTCATTTTTGAAAACTTCCAATTTTCCAAGATTCATACTTTGTGCATTCCATGTTCTGATTATTAATGGATGTTTGCAGCTGTTTCTTCTCTATTTGTGTGGTGCCACATTAGCAAATGGAGGTCCCGAAAGCCTTAGTGTATCCATATGAGTAAGGCTGATTTTACTCTGATAATGCAGCTCTTGCCCAGTCCTACTTTAAGAGCTTCCTAAGCTAAGTGACTCATCTTCCTCTTCTGTATTGGACAATGTTTCTGGACTATTCATAAATGTATGAATGTAATTTATTCATAAATGTATTCAGTAATGTATCAGACAGTGTTTCTCTGCTATTCATAAGGTTTTCCCTGGCCAATTCTTTGAAAAGTGGATGGCCTCTTCCTTCTTCCTAGTCTGTCTCAGTCTGCCAGCCGGGCTGATATCTGTGCACCATGTGCACCCCACTGGGTTTGAAACACCAGTGGCACAGCCTCAAGACTCACAGCAACACATCACCACAGTAGGACAAACCAACAGACAAGTTTGTCTCCCTTACCTGTTGGAAACCCCTCCAACCACCCTTACCTGGATCCCTGCGGCTACGTCCTCGATCTGTTCCAGCCCCCTTTGCCTTTTCTGTCCTCTTCCTGCTTCCTGTGTCACTGCTTGTGGGGGGTTTTCCTCTCCTCGCCTGGCTCCCTGCAGTTGAATCCTCAATCTGAATGTAGAATAGCCAAAGTAAATAGAAGAAATGAAATAAAAGAATTGAAAGAAGACTTTGAAGGGGGACACAAAAAGACAAAGTGAAGTATAATGAAATGTGCCAAGCTCTGGAGTTAGGAAGCCAAAAGAGAAGAAGGCCCTTGATATTTCCCAAGATGAAAGAAATGAAGAAAACATTCAAGCCTCAAGTTGCAATATTGAAGGATTCTATCAGTAAAATAATGAACAATGGAGGAAGCAGCAAAAGAAGATGGAAGGAAAACACAGAATCACTGTTCCAAAAAGTATTGATCAACATTAAACCATTTCAGGATGTAGTATGCGATCAAGAACCTATGACAATATTGAAGGAAGGAGTCCAACTGTACTGCAGGAAATATTGAAAAACAAGCCTTCAAGAATAGACAGAATATCTATTGAAATATTTCAACAAATGAATGAAGCACTGGATGTGCTTATTCATTTATGTCAAAAAATTTGAAAGACAGCTACCTGGCAACTTACTGGAAGAGACTGATATTAGTGCCCATTCCAAACAAGGGTGATTCAAAAGAATGAGAAAATCATTGGACAATATCATTAATAACACACCCAGTAAAATTTTGCTGAAAATAATTCAAAAATTTTTGCAACATTATATTGACAGAAAACTGCCAGAAATCCAAGGTCAATTCAAAGAAGGCTGTGGAACAAAAGATGGATCTTGGCTGGAAGCAAACAATACCAGAAATATGTTTACCTCTGTTTTATTGGCTATTGAAAGACATTTGACTCTGTGGACCATAACAATTTATGGATAACATTGAGAAGAGTGGGAACTCCAGAACACTTAATAGTGCTCATGAGGAACCTGTCCATAGACCAAGAGGCTGTCATATGAACAGAACAAGGGGAAACTGCATGGTTTAAAATTGGAAAGGGTGTACATCAGGGTTGTATCCTCTCATCAGGCTTATAATCCAAGAAGTTGGACTGGATGAAAAACACAGAATCATGTCTAGAGGAAGAATCAATACAACCTGTGACATGCAGATGATAAAACCTTGTTTGCTGAAAGTGAAGATGACTTGAAGCAATTACTGAAGAATACAGTCTTAAGTGTGGATTACACCTCAACATAAAGCAAAAAAAAAATCCTCACAACTGGATCAATAACTAGCATCATATTAATTGGAGAAAAGATTAAAGTTGTCAGGGATTTGATTTTACTTGGATCCACAATGCCCATGGAATCAGCAGTTGAGAGATCAGGTGATAACATTCCTGTTACCATCACATATGCAATAAAAATTTTATCCTCACACAGCCTGGAAATATTAATTATACAGAGGGGTAAATTATACACACATTTACCAGAATACTTTCTAACTTGTTGTTGTTATGTGCCATTGAGTTGTCTCTGACTCATAGTGACCCTATGTGCAACAAAATGAAGCAATGCCCAGGCCTATACCAGGCTCATGATTCTTGCTATACCTGAGCCCATCAACACAGTTGCTGTGTCAATCCATCTCATCGAGAGCCTTCCCTTCTTTCATTGACCCTCCACCTTGCCAAGCATGACATTCTTCTCCAGGGAATGGTCCCTTCTGATAACATGACCAAAGTATGAGACAAAGTCTAGCCATTCTCACTTCCAAGGAGAATTATGGCTGCTCTTCTTCCAGAAAAGATTTGTTTGTTCTTTTAGCAACCCATGGTACTTTCAGTATTCTTCGCCAACAGCACAACTCAAAAGCATAAACTGTTCTTTGGTCTTCCTTATTCATCGTCTAGCTCTCCCAGGCATATGAGGTGATTGAAAATACCATGGTTTGGTTTAGGCGCACCTTAGTCTTCGAGGAGATATCTTTGCTCTTCAGCACTTGAAAGAGGTCTTTTGCAGCAAATTTGCCCAATGCAATACATTGTCTGATGTCTTGACTGCTGCTGCCATTGATGTTGTACAACCAACTAACATGAAGTCTTTGACAACTTCAATCTTTTCTCCATTTATTGTGATGTTGCTTATTGGTCTAGTTGTGAGGATTTTTGTTTGCTTTACATTGAGGTGTAATCCACACTACAGACTGTAGTCTTCAATTTTCATCAGTAAGTGCTTCAAGTCATCCTCACTTTTAGCAAGCAAAGTTGTGTTGTCAGTGTATCAAAGGTTGTAATGATTCTTTCTCCAATCCTGATGCCACGTTCTTCTTCATAGTCCACATTCTTGGATTATCTGTTTAGCATACAGATTGAACATGTATGGTGAGAGGATACAACCCTGACGCACTGCCTTCTTGATTTTAAACTATGCGGTGTCCCCCTGCTCTGTTCAACTGACAGCCTCCTGGTCTATGTACAGGGCTCCTCATGAGTACAATCAAGTGTTCTCGAATTACCTTTCTTCTCAATGTTATCCATAATTTGTTATAATCCACAAAATCTAATGCTTTTGCATAGTCAATAAGACACAAGTAAACATATTCCTGGTAATCTTTGCTGTCAGCCAAGATCCATCTGACATTAGCAATGATATCCTTTTTTTCCACATCCTCTTCTGAATCCAGCAGGCATTTCTGCAAGCTCTCTGTCAACATACTGCTGGAACCATTTTTGAATTATCTTCAGTAAGATTTTACTTGTGTGTGACATTAAAAATATTGTTCAATAATTTCCACATTCTGTTGGATTACCTTTCTTTGGAATGGGCACAAATATGGATCTCTTCCAGTCAATTGGCCAGGTAGCTGTCTTCCAAATCTCTTGGCATAACTATGTGAGTACCCCAAGCTTGGCATCCTTTTGTTGAAACATCTCATTGGGTATTCTGTGAATTCCCGGAGACTTGTTTTTCATCAATTCCTTCAGTGCAGCTTCGACTTCTTCCATCATTACCTTTGGTTCTTGGTCATATGCCACCTCCTGAGATGGATGAACATCGACCAGTTTTTTTGGTACAATGACTCTGTGTATTCCATCCATCTTCTATTGATGTTTCCTGCATCATTCAATATATTGCCCATAGAATATTTCAATATTGCAACTCGAGGTTTAGATGTTTTTCTTCAGTTCTTTCAGCTTGAGAAATACTGAGTGTGTTCTTCCCTTTTGGTTTTCTGACTCCAGGTCTTTGCCCATTTCATTATAATAATTGACTTTGTCTTCTTGAGTTGCTCTTTGAAATCCTCTGTACAACCCTTTTATCTTGGTATTTCTTCCACTTACTCTAGCTACTCTCCATTCAAGGACAAGTTTCAGAGTTTCTTCTGACATCCATTTTGGTCTTTTCTTCCTTTCCTTTCTTTTTAATGTCCATTTGCTTTCTTCATGGATGATGTTCTTGATGTCATCCTACAATTCCTCTCATGTTTGGATACTGGTGTTCAATGTACCCATTCTATTCTTTAGATGGTGTCTAAAATCAAGAGGAATATAAGTAAGGTCATATTTTAGCTTCTGTGCACTTGTTTTAATTGTCTTCATGTTTAACTTGAACCTGTATGTGAGCAACTGGTTGTCTGTTCCATAATCAGCTCCTGACCTTGTTTTGGCTGAAGATACTGAACTTCTCCACCACCTCTTTCTGCAGATGTAGTCAGTCTGACTCCTGTGTACTCCATCTGGTGAAGTCCACATTCATAGCCACCATTTGTGTTGTTGAAAAAAAGTATTTGCAATGAATCAGTCATTGGTACTTCAAAATTCTGTCATGGAATCTCCAGTGTTATGTCTATCCCCAAGGCCATATTTTCCAGCTACCGGTGATTCTTCTTTGTTTCCAACTTTTGCATTCCAATCACCAGTGATAGTTAACACATCTTGATTGCATGTTCAGTCAATTTCAGACTGCAGAAGTTGGTAAAAATCTTCAGATTTTTCATCTCTGGCTTATGTGGTTGGTGTGTAACTAACTTACTAGTATATAATACTTACATATAAGGAATTATGTATATTATGATAGTCTTCCCCCCCATCTGTTCCATTTAGAATTAACCTCCATTATGACAGCAATCTTTGTTTCATTCATTGATGTACAATAAATGTTCAGAGCAAGGTCTTACACATAGTAGATTAATGTTTGACAAAATAAATGAATCTGGTTAAAATATTTTGGCATGTTAGTTACAGCAGATAAAATTCTCCTGTATTTTATTTCATGACCAAATTCAGGTTATATTTATAAAATTAATCTACACAGTATTAACCCTCCATTACAGTGATGGTCACATTGACCATCATATATTAAAGAGTCTAATGAAATGCCAGGGAACCAAACATCAGATGAATGAATATAATTCATACATTTATCATATTCCATTCATTTACTGTCTCTCTCACATTGGACATAATATTTTTATAAAGTTGTAGTTTTTTAGCTATGCTCTGTCTACTAACATTTTTTAGTCTATATTTTTTTTAATGCTGTGTTTTTTGTTTTTGTTTTTACATACCAAATTGATTTAATGACTACTAATTATTCATTCTGTGTGTTGAAAAACACTATGTTAGTGAAGTACATAAATATAAGGAGATATTCACAAGAATGTTTATAGCAGCTTTGCATATTATAACAATATAATAGCATAAACTTGGAAATAATCCAAATGCCTATTAACATGAAAATGTATAAACTAACAGTTTTATTTGCATATAATTGAATAGTACACCACTTTGGAAATGAACGAACTAGAGCTTTATGCATTCAATAACAAAGCATAAGCAAAAGAGGAAAAAAAAAAACCTCTTTGGAAAAATGTGATTGTTATACATATAAAGTTTAAAACTAGACAAAAAGCACTACATATTTTTTCAGAGATGTATATCTCATTATTTAGTGATGCATTCTGAAAGCATGAGGAAGTTCAAAAAATGTCCAATTTGGAGGGCATGTGAGGGAAGGACAGGAAGAAGTAAACTATGGGGAGGAATTGGGAGGGGAGCTGTTGCATGTGGGAAATTGCAGTCAATGTCATGAGAAAACGTGTATGTGAGCTGCTTTATGGAAAATGAATATGCTCTGTAAACTTTCACCCAAATCATCATCATCATCATCATCAAATATGTCTAATTTATGCTGCCAAGATTTTTCCTAGTTTCTCTTTTTTTAAACATACCCTGAAAATGTCCATGGTCCTCTAACCTACTCATAGAGTATGAAGAACCTTTAAAACACCTCACTCTGATTCCATAAATTTTCACTTAATAAAACAATATCATTTTGGCTAATTATGAATATTTTCCATTGTAGAATTATATTATACGCAAAGCTCTTACTCTTCCCAGTGGTGTGGTAGAACTAGTTTGAAACAGCTAGAAAGAAACTGTGTTGTACATCCCTTACCAACTTAGAGTTCAAGGATCTCTTGTTGAAAGCTTGAAATTGGCCATGATGGAAGTATTTACACTATGCAAACTGACAAACACTGAAACTCCATGCTATTTTTTTTCCTGGAAACTCAGTTGTTAAACATTAACCACCACACTACTGCCCTTCACTCTCAAGGCTAAAGATGTGTGTATATGTATGTATTTGAATGCATGGAGCATGGAAGTATTATGGTCTCTTGTCTTTCACCCTTGCCTCTCCTCAGTGGTTAATTTTCTTTCTTCCTTTTTTTTTTTTTTTTTTTTAAGAGCTTGTTTTACATTCAATGTTATGTGTGCATTTAATTTCACTCTCCATTTACCATGTCCAACACTAACCCAGTCTCCTTCCCTCCCTGCCCTATAACCCTCTCCCCATGCCCCTCAAAGTTATGCACTCCTGTTTGTCCTGCATTTCCTCAGTTTGAATGTTGGTCCTCTGGTGCCTGGTGGTCTATTGCTCTAAGGGATGTATTATCATAGAGTATGTGGGTGTGTCATCCTGGGTTGAGTGGTCTTTGTGTACATCTTGTTAACTACTGGGCTGAGAGCCAGCTGCTGGGGGTATGTTTTATTCCAGGCACTGAATGTATTGCACGGCCATAGTATGATGGTCTCATCAGATTTCACCAGGGCAGTAATTATGGTCATTATAGAGTTTTTGGATTTTGTTCAACGTTTTCCCTCCCTCTCTATCCAGGATCTACAGATTTGATCCTTTCCTGAGTGGTTGGCATTGGTAGCTGGGCACCATCTAGTTCTTCTGGTCTCAAGGGCCATCGTGTCCTAGGGCTGATTGCTTCCAAATGCCCTTGTTTCTTTGCACTCTTCTTTGCTTCCAACACTAGGAGACCATTAACTGCATCTTAGGTGGCTGCTTGAAAGCTTTTAAGACGCCAGTCACTACTCAACAATGTAGGATGCGGAACAAGGCTTTTATGTATTTTGTTGTGCCAATTGAGTCTGTTGTCCCCTAGTACTATGGTCCTGAGACGGTAGATTAATTAGATCTCTCTCCCATAGTGTCTGGATGTCTGTGAGGGATTACTCTGTGTCTGTCTTCTATTGTTTCTGTAAGGATTTGCAGGTATTTTGTATCACCGGTGTCTGTGCAAGATTAACCTCAGCTGAATCTAGCCTTGGTCTAGAGTATACTTCTGTTCACCGACCCCTGTCTGATCCTCTCAGGTGTTTATGTGTTTATCTGTAGCCTGGTTTTGGTGTTAATGGGAATTCAGTATTTTGGACACATTGGTTGGTACTAGCATCTGTCATCTATCTCTTATGTGCACAATTTGTTGTCCTCCCATTTCCTAATGTTATCATGGTTGTCCAGATTCTTTCTGTATATCCCTCCCCCTACCCACCTCAGTGTGTGGGCCCCAACTAACCTGAAATTAATTCCTCCCCTTCCCTCCCCATCCCAGTAACCTATAAAGTGAGTTATCTTTCCCAAGTAAATCCTTCTTTGTCTTTTTACAATAATGGATTAATACAGTACTTGTCTTTCTGCAATTGACTTATTTCAGTCAGCATAATGTCCTCCAGGTTCATCCACGTTGTGTGATGTTTCTCGTATCCCTCATTATCCTTTAATATAGCATAGAATTCCATTGTGTGCATGTACCATAATTTAGTTATCCACTCATCTGTTCATAGGCATTTAGGTTGTTTCAATCTCTTTGCTATAGTGAATTGTGCTGCAATGAACATAGGTGTTCATATGTCTGTTTGTGTGCTATCTCTCATCTCTTTAGGAAATATTCCTAGTAATGGAATTGCTGGGCCTAATGGTATTTCTATTACCATAGAAAGGTGGCCATACCTTTTGCCACAATGGTTGTACAATTTTACAATCCCACCAACAGTGCACAAAATTTCCAGTCTCTCTGCAACCTCACCAGCATTTGCTATTTTCTAACCTGTTGAACTTTGCTATTATTGCTGGGGTGAGATGATATCTCATTGTTGTTTTGATTTGCATCTCTAATGGTTAATGATCACGAGCAATTTCTCATGTGTTTGTTGGCTGCCTCTATGTCTTCTTTGGTGAAGTGTCTGTTCAAGTCTTTTGTCAATTTGTGAATTGGGTTATTTGTCTTTTTTATGTGAGGTGTTGAAGTTTTCTATAGATTTTTCAGATAAGTCATTTATCAGATATGTCATAGGCAAATATTTTCTCCCAATCTGTAGGTTCTCTTTTTACCCTTTTGACAAAGTCTTTCAATGTGCATAAGAATTTAATTTTTAAAAGACCTCAGTTATCTAGCTTCTCTTCTACCTCCTGCACATTCTGGGTTATGCTTGACAGTCTATTTATGCCGTAAATTAGGGCTCCCAGATTTTCCCCTATTTTACCTTTGATGAATTTTATAGTTTTGGTTTTACATTTAAGTATTTGATCCAGCTTGAGTTTGTTTTTTGTGAATAGGGTGAGGTATGGTTCTTGTTTCATTTTTCTGCAAGTGGATATCCAGTCTTGCCAGCAGCATTTGTTACAGAGGTTGTCTCTTCCACATTTAATGGGTTTTGGACCTTTGTCAAAGATCAGCTGTCCATAAATGGATGGGTTTTTATCTGGACTTTTGATTGTGTTCCATTGGTCTATCTGTCTATCATTGTACCAATACCATGGTGTTTTGACTACAGTGGCTGTATAATAGTTCTTAAGATCTGGCAATGTGAGACCTCCCACTTTGTTTTTCTTCTTGAGAAGTGCTCTGCTTATCTGAGGTCTCTTTCCTTTCCATATGAAATTAGTAATTGGTTTTTCTATGTCCTTAAAAAATTTTGTTGGAATCTGGATCAGGATTGTTTTAAATGTGTAAATTCCTTTAGGTAGTATTGACATTTTCACAATATTCAGTCTACCTATCCATGAACAAGGTAGGTTCTTCCATTTATGTAGTGCCCTTGTTGTCTCTTGTAGCAGTGTTTTATAGTTTTCTTTGTGTAGGTCTTTTGTGTCTCTGGTGAGGTTTATTCCTAGATATTTTATCTTTTTAGTACCTATTGTAAATGTTATTCATTCTCTTATTTCTTTATCAGAGGACTCTGTTGGTGTAGGGGAATCCAACTGATTTTTGTTGACCTTGTATCCTGCCACTTTGCTGAACCTCTCTATTAGTTCCAGTAGCTTCTTTTATTGAGTCCCTTGAGTTTTCTTTGTACTGGATCATATTATCTACAAATAGAGATAGTTTTAGTTCCTCTGGCCAATTTGTATGCTTTTTATTTCTCTTTCTTGCCTTATTGCTCTGGCCAGGACTTCCAATACAATGTTAAATAGAAGTGGTGATAGAGGGCATACATGTCTGGTTCCATTCATAAGGGAAATGCCTTTAGTCTTTCTCCATTAATAATGATGTTGGCTGTTGGCTTTGCATATATATTCTTTATCATGTTGAGGAATTTCCCTTCTATCCCTATTTTGCTGAGAGCTCTGAACAGGAATGAATGTTGAATTTTATCAAATGCCTTTTCTGCATCAATTGATATGATATAATTCTTTTCTTTTCTTTTGTTTATGTGGTGGATTACATTGATTGTTTTTTCTGATGTTGAGTCACCGTTGTAAACCTGGTATGAGTACCACTTGGTCCAGGTGTATTAATTTTTTGAAATGTTGTTGGATTCTGTTGGCTAGGATTTTGTTAAAGATTTTTGCATCTATGTTCATGAGGGATATTGGTCTGTAGTTTTCCTTTCTAGTGGTGTCTTTCCCTGGTTTTGGTATTAGTGTTATGCTTGCTTCATAAAATGAGTTTGGGAGTATTCTATCTTTTTCTACGCTCTGGAATAACTTATGTATCATAAGTATCAACTCTTCTCTGAATATTTGATAAAATTCTCCAGTGAAGCCATCAGGGCCAGGGCCTTTCTTTGTAGCAAGTTTTTTTTTTATGATGTGTTCAATTTCTTCCCTTGTTATGGGTCGGTTCAAGTTTTCTATCTCTGAGTGAGATAGTTTAGGTAGGTCTTGTGATTCTAGGAACTTGTCCATATCTTCTAGGTTCTCAAATCTATTGGGGTACAGTTTTTCATAATATTCTGTCAGTATCTTTTTTATTTCAGTGGGTTCTGTTGTGATGACACCATTTTTGTTTACATTCTTGTGATTTGGATCTTCTCTTTCTTTTTTTTTGTTACATCTTCCAATGGTTTATCACTTTTATTAATCTTTTTGAAGAAACAGCTTTTTGTTTTGTTGATTTTCTCTATGTTTTGTTTTGTTTTCTGTTTCATTTATTTCTGCTCTGATCTTTATTATTTCCTTGCTTCTATACACTGTAGGATTCTTTTGTTGTTCTATTTCTAGTTGTTAAAGTTGATGAGTTAGAGTGTTGATTTTGTTTCTTTCCTGTTTTTTGATGTATGCATTTATTGCTATAAACTGTCCTCTGAATATTGCTTTTGCTGTGTCCCATCGGTTTTAGCATGATGTATTTTCATTCTCACTTGTTTCTAGGAATATTTTTATTTCAGATTTTGTTTGTCCTATTACCCAGTAGTTTTTGAGCAGTGAGTTATTCAACTTCCACATGTTTGATGTTTTTGCTTGCTCTTCCTATAATTAATTTCTAATTTTATAGCATTGTGGTCTGAGAAGATGCTTTGTAGTATTTCAATGCTTTTGAATTTATTGAGGCTTGTTTTATATCCTAACATATGGTCTATTCTGGAGAAGGATCCATGTGCACTGGAGAAGAATGTAAATTGTGCTTTTGTTGAGTGAAATGCTCTGTATATGTCTATGAGGTCGAGTTGCTTGATTTATTGTTGAGTTCTTCTGTATCTTTGTTGACCTGTATCTAGTTGACCTGTCCCTCTTTGAAAGTGATGTGTTAAAATCTCCTACTACTGTTGTAGAGTTGATTATTACCCCTTTTATTCAGTTAATATTTGCTTTACGTATTTTGGAGCAATTTCATTAGTTGCATAAATATTTATTATTGTAATGTCTTCTTTGTCAATTGACACTTTCAGAATCATGTAATGTCCTTCTTTGTCTCTTATGTTGTTTTTCACCTTAATGTCTATTTCATCAGAAATTAATATGCCACCCCTGCTCTTTTTTTGGTTTCCATTGGCTTGGTATATTTTTTTTCATCCCTTAACTCTTAATTTGTTTTTATCTTTGTGTCTAAGGTGCGTCTCTTGTAGGCAGCATATCAATAGATCTTCTTTTCTTATCCAGTTTGCTACTCTCTTTCTCTTGATAGGTGCATTAGTCCATTCACATTGAGTGTAATTAGTGATAGGTATGAATTGATTGCTGTCATTCTATTGTGTTTTTTTGTTGTGTTGGTGTTGTCTTGGTCCATATACTTTTCTGTGTTGAATTTGATTTGCTAGCTAATGATTTCTTCCTTTTCTTCTTTATTATTGGTTTTGTGTTTATTAAACCCATATATTTTCCTTCCTTCTGGATTTGCTTAGGCAGATAGTTAATTTTCTCTGTGGTTACCAGGGAGTATATTCTTGTCTCTACATTTTTAGAACAGGGCATACTATTGTCCTGTTTTCCTCTCCAATTGGAAGTTTGTACCTAGAAGATTTATTCCCTCTAATAGGTTAGTTGCTGTTGTCATGTGCGATTGACTTCCTTGATTTTTAGTGTACAATGTTTTATGGTCTTATTTTGAGTTTCTATTTCTGATTTGGTTTTAGTGTTGATGTCACATATGCTGATTTTGTTGATCTCTGTTGTGGGTTCTCTATTGGAAGGACTTCCTTATGCATTTCTTGTAGAGTTTGTCTGGTTTCCACAAAATCCCTTAATTTCTGTTTGTCTGAGAATGCCTTGATTTCGTCCTCATATTTAATGCATAATTTGGCTGGATATAGGATTCTTGGTTGGAAGTTCTTTTTCTTCAGTGTTTTGTTGATGCCATCCCATTGCCTTCTTGCCTACATGGTTTCTGCTGAGTAATTGGAGCTCAGCCTAACCATTCAATTACTATAAGTAATATTTATTTTGTCCCAGGCAGATCTCAAAATTTTTTCTTTGTCTTTAGTTTTGGAGAGTTTGATTATAATATGCCTTGGTGTTTTTCTCTAGGGATGTATCTTGTGTGGAGTTCTATGAGCTTCTCAGACAAATATCTTTTCTTCTTTAATGATATGGGGGAAGTTTTCTGTTAGCAGGTCTTCCACATTTTTCTCAGTGGTTTTTTTTTTTTTTTCATCTCTTCTTGTTCTGGAATTCCAATGAGTCTTATGTGGTTTCTTCTCATGCCATCCCATATAATTCTTAGGTTCTCTTCATTTCTCAGAAGTCTTTGTTCTGATTTTTCTTCATACAGGCTAGTGTCCAGGGATTTGTCTTCTAGTTGGGATATGCATTCTTCAGCCAGTTCTGACCTTCTACTATGTTGTGTAATTCTGTAATTTTGGTATTCATCTTCTGGATTTCTAACTGCTGTTTTTTTATGAGTACTGATTGTGCATTAATCTTGTTATTTTGTTCTTGAGTGATTTTCCTGAGTTTTTCCAGGGAACTGTCTGTGTTCTCCTTGCTTCTGTTTGGGGTTCCTTTAGGCTCTTGTAAAGCTCTGAACATTATCCATGAAGAAAGCAAGAGATCACTAAAAAGACAAGAAAAGAAGAGAAAACCAAAGTGGATGACAGAAGACACTCTGAACCTTGCCCTTGAGCGGAGAATAGCTAAAGCAAATGGAAGAAAAGAAAAGGTAAAAGGGCTGAACAGAAGATT
>NW_006921965.1:644860-651496 GCF_000298275.1 Orycteropus afer afer | reverse complement strand
TCTCAATATAAAGAAAACAAAATCCTCACAACTGGACCAATGAGCAGCATCACAATAAATTTAAAGAAGATTGAGGTTGTCAAAGAATTCACATTGCTTGGTTCTACAATTGATGCCAATGGAAGCAGCAGTCAGGACATTAGACAATGTGTAGCATTGCGAAAGTCATCTGTGAAGGAACTGTTTCAAGTGCTAAGGAGCAAAGATATCTCCTTGAGGACTAAGGTGAGCCTGACACAAACCATGATATTTCCAATCGCCTCGTATGCTTGTGAGAGCTGGACAATGAATAAGGAAGACCGAAGAAGAGTTGATGCTTTTGAGTTGTGATGCTGGTGAAGAATGCTGAAAGTACCATGGACTGCTAAAAGAACTAACAGATCTGTCCTGGAGGAAGTGCAGCCAGAATGCTCCTTGGACGCAAGAATGGCCAGACTTCATCTCACCTATTTTGGTCATGTTGTAAGAAGGGATCATTCCCTGGAGAAGGATATCATGCTTGGTAGGGTGGAGGGTTGATGAAAGAGGGGGAGGCCTTCAACGAGATGGGTTGACACGGTGGCTGCGATGATGGGCTCAAGTATAGCAGGGATTGTGGGGTTGGCGCGGGATCGGGCAGTGTTTCATTCTGCTGTGCATGGGGTTGCTATGAGTCGCAAACAACTTGACGGCACTTAACAACAACAAAAGCTCTGTAAACATATCTTCTAAATTCCTTCTCAGATAATTCTATTGTCTTCTCTTCCTCCATGTTTAATGAGACCTTTGTTTATTGTTTTGCTTCTAATGCCTTGTCCTGTTTTTTTTTTTTTTTAATTTGAGTTTGCCTGTTGTTTCCTAGATATTTTGAGGTTCTCTTTAACTGTTGGTTATGTTTTTATTTGTTTTATCTTCGTTTTATGTTTTAATATTTTAAAAAGGTGAAGCTGGTGTATTTTATTTTTTTAGTTATTAATTCAGGTATGCTGGGTTGCTCTGCAGTTTTCTTTGTGATGGTGGAATCACTGTGTGGAATGTGGATATGGGTTTCTGTTTGTTGTAAAGAGGGTTTAGAGTTCTAATTGGCAGGAATTATGGTGGCTGAATGTGGTTTCTTCTATTGGATGAATGAAGTTATTGGCAGAGAAGGTGGGAGCAGAAGAGCAGAAGAAGGGAAGTTCCCTGTTGGTAGGGGTGGTTTCTAGGCCTTTGAGCAGGCTGCTAATGATGATGTTGTGCTGTTATTCACAGGCTTGCAGCTCAATTTCAGCAAAGACTCCAGTTGTTAGGGGGTTGCCACCTTCTATCAAGCTCAGACACACACCAAAACCCTGTTTCTGAGGTCCCTTGGTGCCAAAAAGCTGACCCAAGGCAACTAACCAGCTCCACGATCTGCCACTGGGCATTCCTCTCTAGGCCCACCCACTGTGGTACCGGTCCAACCAGCCCAGACTGTGATCCACCACAGGAGCTCCTCTGTGGGTCCACCCATCCTCAGTGCCAAAGATTTGCTCACTGTTTCAGCAGTGCTGGAGTCAGGAGAGTGCCTGCTGGTAAACTGTGGTCCCAATATCACTGATAAAGTCAATCACAGGCCTCTCAGTCCACTAAGCAGACCTAAGCCTGATCAGTGCCCACTTTGGGGGCACCTCCCCAGGCCTGCCTTTCTGAGGCACCAATGGACTCTCTGCTCGGGTTTCAGCAGCACTGGACATACCTGTTTGCACCTAGCTGATCCAAGTTACCAATAAAATCAGGTGCTGAAGGTAGATCCTTGGGGTGATCACTGGTATGCTGGTGTGGTGTGTCTTCTTCCTTAACCCAAGGAGATCTCAGATGGCCTTTCTCACCTCCCAGTCAGCACTCCACAAGGGAAGTCTCTGATGGCCTTTCTCAGCTACCTGTCAGCACTCCACAGGATAGATCTTTTGATCTTGTTATTTTTCTTTCCCTGTCCCTTTCTCCTTTCTAATTCTGGTCCTCTGAGTTTGGTGCACTCTGACTCAGTGAGCTGTCCAGAGCACCAGAATCTCTAATTCAAACTGCTGTACCTAGTTTTTCAAGCAATAAGATGCCAGAGGGGAACTAGTGTGGTTATCACTGACAAGACTCCATTTTGAATCCTAGTGGTTAATGTTCCGGTATTAGTGCTAGAAAAGAGCTGTCCATACAAAGTGATTGTCTTCTTTTCCAGTACAAGTTATATTCTTTACATGAACTTCCACATTGTTGACTGTGAATTTGCTGTCCCCTTTCTGTTAGTCATCTCAGCTGACTTATGCCTCAGTCTAGATCTCAGACAGATGAGGCTGAACAGATCCTAGAGACTCAATCTAGAGCAATAGTTGACCTTTTTGAGACTGGATTATGTCAGAGTGAAACACCAGACTCACACTAGAAGTAAAAACAAAAGATGATCCTGCATAAGTGGGATAAAAATGTTTAACAAAAATGGAAAAATATTTAAGAAAAAAAAGACCAGGTTAACTGGTTGTAAAGAGATTGTTGAAACCCCCAATACTATGGTCCTGAGTCACCCTTCGGGTCTGGAATTAAACTCACTCCCATGGATTTACCCTCAGCCAAAGAGAGATAGGTCTGTGAGCCAAGCCAAACACTCATCTGTCAGTTTTTGTACTGTGGTGACTTGCATGTTGCTGTGAAACTGGAGGCTATGCCAACGGTATTTCAAATATCAGCAGGGTCTCCTTTGGTGGACAGGTTTCAGCAGAGCTTCCAGACTAACACAGACTGGGAAGAAGAAAAGGGCTATCCGCTTCTGAAAGAATTGGCCACTGAAAACCTTATGAATAACAGTGAAACAGTGTCTCATATACTACTGGAACAATTTATGAAAAGCTATGAAATATTGTTCAGTGCGGTATCTTCAGATGAGTCCCTCAGGTTGGAAAACACTCAGAATGTGACTAGGGAACAGCTACCTCTCAAAGTAGAGTCAACCTTAATGATGTGGATGTAGTAAAGCTTTCAGGATATTCATCTGGTGATGGGACAGGACTCAAAATGAGAAGAAACAGCAAACATCCATCAATAACTGGAATGTGGAATGTATAATGTATGAATCTAGGAAAATGGGATATTGTCAAAAATGAAATAGAATGCATAAAAATCAATATCTTAGGCATTAGTGACCTGAAATGGACTGGAATTGGCTATTTTGAATCAGACAATGATATGGTCTACTATGCCAGGAATGACAAATTGAAGAGGAATGGTATCATATTCATCATCAAAAAGAAATCACAAGATCTATCCTAAAGTACAATGTTGTCAGTGATAGGATAATATCATATGACTATAAGGAAGACCAGTTAATATTACTATTATTAAAATTTACTTGTTGTTGTTGTTATGTGCTGTTGAGTCGGACCCGACTCATAACGACCCCTCCTTGAGTTTCCAAGGCAGTATCACTATGGAAGTAGATTGCCCCATCTTCCTTCTGAGGAGTGGCTGGTGGGTTTGAACCTCCAGCCTTCTGGTTAGCAGTCAAGTGCCTTAGGCACTATGCTCCCACCAACCATCAAAGCAAAAGATGAAGAAATTTAAGATTTTTACCAACTTCTGCAGTCTGAAATTGATAAAACAGATAATTAAGGTGTAGTGATTATTGCTGGTGATTGGAATGCAAAAGTCAGAAACAAAGAATTACTTTGGAAACGTCCTTGGTTATAGAACTGAAGCTGGAGTTCCCATGATAGACTTTTGCAAGACCAATGACTTACTCATTGCAAATACCCTTTTCAACAACACAAATGACTTCTATACATGGGACATCACCAGACAAAGTACACAGGAATCAGATCAACTACATCTCTGGAAAGATGCAATGGAAAAACTCAATATAATCAGTCAAAACAAGGCCAGGAGCTGACTGTGGAGCAGACCATGAGTTTCATATGCAAGTTCAAGCTGAAGCTGTAGAAAATTAAAACATGATAGCCAAAATATGACCTTAAGTATATTGTTGTTGGTATGTCTCTGACTCATAGCAACCCCTCCTTGAGTTTCTGAGGCAGTATCTCTATGGAGGTAGATTGCCCAAACTTCCTTCTGAGGAGTGGCTGGTGTGTTTGAACCACCAACATTCTAGTTAGCAGTCGATTGCCTTCAGCACTACACCACCATCTCACCTGAATTTAGAGACCATCTGAAGAATTTATTTGATGCTTTGAACACCAGTAACAGAAGACCAAATGAGTTGTGGGATCACATCAAGAACAATATACATGAAGGGAGCAAATGGTCCTTATAAAAACAGAAAATGAAGAAAAGACCAAAACGGATGTCAGAAGATACTCTGAAATTTGCTCTTGAAAGTAGCTAAACCAAAAGAAATGAATGTTGAAATAAAGGAGCTAAACAGACAATTTCAAAGGGTGGCTCAAGAAGACAAAGTAAAGTATTATAATGAAATGTGAAAACATATACAGTTAGAAAACAAAAAGAGAATAACATACTCAGCATTTCTCAAGCTGAAAGAACTAAAGAAAAATTCAAGCCTCAACTTACAATATTGATGGATTGAATGGGCGAAATGTTGAACAATGTAGGAAACATCACAAGAAGGTGTAAGGAAGACACAGAGATACTGGACCAAAAAAATTGGTCAATGTTCAATCATTTCAAGGGGTAGCAAATGATCAAGAACCAGTGGTATTGAAGGAAGAAGTCCAAGCTGCAGTGACAGAACTAGCAAAAAAAAATAAGACTCCAGGAATTAATTGAATACCCACTGAGGTGTTTCAACAAGTGGATGCTGCACTGTAGGAAAGAAATTTGGAAGACTGCTACCTTGTCAACCAACAGAAAGAGATCCATATTTATACCCATTCCAAATAAAGGTGATCCTAAAGAATGCAAAAATTATTGAGAAATTCCTTGAATTTTACAGGCAAGTAAAATTTTGCTGAAGATAATTTAAAAATGATTGCAGCAGTATATTGACAGGGAAGTGGCAGAAATTGAAGTTGGATTCAGAAGAAGGCATACAATAGTGGATATCATTGCTGAAGTCAGATGGACCTTGGCTGAAAGCAAAGAATACCAGAAAGATGGTTACCTGTGTTCTACTGACTATACAAAGGTATTTGACTGTGTGGATCATAACAAATTATGGATAACATTGTGAAGAATGTGGGAATTACAGAAGACTTAACTGTGGTCATGAGGAACCTGTACATAGATGGAGAGCCTGTCATTTGAACAGAACAAGGGGATACTGTATGGCTTAAATCAGGAAGGAAGTGCATCAGGGTTGTATCCTTTCACCATAATTATTCAATCTGTATGATGAGCTAATAATCTGAGAAGTAGGCTATGAAGAAGAATGCAGCATCAGGATTTTAGGAAAACTCATTAACTACCTGTGATGTGCAGATGACACAATTTTGTTTGCTGAAAATGAAGAAGACCTGAAGCATTACTGATGATGATCAATGAATATAGCCTTCAGTATGGATTACATATCAATATAAAGAAAATCAACATCTTCACAAATGGACCAGTCAACAACAGCATGATAAATGGAGAAAAGATTAAAATTGTCAAATATTTCACTTTACTTGGATCCACAATCAACACTCATGGATCAGCAGTCAAGAGATCACACATAGTATTTTACTAAGTAAATCTGCTGCAAAAGACCTCTTCAAAGTGATGAAGAGCAAATATGTCACCTTGAAGACTAAGGTCCACGTAACCCAAGTCATGGTATTTTCAATAGCCTCATATGCATGTGAAAGCTGGACAATGAGTAAGGAAGACCAAAGAAGAGTTAATGCCTTTGAATTGTGATGTCGGGAAGAATACCAAAAGTACCATGGACTACCAGAGAATGTACAATCAGCCCTGGAAGAAATGCAGTAAGAATGCTCCTTAGAAGTAAGAATGGCCAGACTTCATCTCACCTACTTTGGTCTTGTGGTCAGAATGGACCAGTCCCTGGAGAAGGATATTTTGCTTAGTAAAGTGGAAGGTCAGAGAAAAAGGGGAAGACCCTTAAGAAGGTGGATTGACACAGTGGCTGCAAGGATGGGCTTAACCATAGAAAAGATAATGAAGATGGTGCAGAACAGGACAGTGTTTCTTTCTGTGATACATAGGGTCACTATGAGTCAGAACTGGCTTGATAGCACCTAACAACAACAGCAACAATGAACCAAACAACTAAACCAGGAAGATACACTCCTCTGAAAAATCAACCAGTGGTTATCAGAAGGGCAACATTTGCACAAGAAGAAAAGTAAGAAAGCAAGAATGCACAGGCAAGAAGGACACAGGAAAGGATAACCACAGGGAGGAACTAAGAGGAGAGATATTACATTGTGGGGTTTGTAATCTGTGTCACAAAAGAAAATATGTAGAAACTGTTGAATGTAAAATGAATCTCCTTTGCAAAATTTCCCCAAAATCACAAAGAAAATGGTTTTCTAAAAATTTGTTGTTGTTGTTGTTGTTGTTGTTAAGTGCCGTCGAGTCGTTTCCGACTCATAGCCAACCCAAGCACAGCAGAACGAAACACTGCCCAATCCTGCGCCAGCCCCACAATCCCTGCTATACTTGAGCCCATCATTGCAGCCACCATGTCAATCCATCTCGTTGAAGCCCCCCCCCCCTCTTTCATCGACCCTCCAC
>NW_006921965.1:624152-644202 GCF_000298275.1 Orycteropus afer afer | reverse complement strand
CTCCTCTGTCTGGGTTCCTGGCTTTTATCCCCTTTCTCCTGCTCTCTGGTCCTGCTACTTTGGGTGAGCCTGAGTTTCCTCTCCTCACCTAATCCCTTTGGCTGATTGATCTTCTCTCTGGCTTCCTAGCTTTTAATCCCCTTTCTCCTGCTCTTCCCGCCTGCCACTTTGGGTGTCCCTGAGTTGTCTCTCCTTACCTGTAACCCTGGGGTTGACTGCTCTTCTGTCAGGAGTCCTGGCTTTTATCCCCTTTCTCCTGCTCTTCCGGCCTGCTACTTTAGGCAGGCTTTGTAGGGCAGGAACAGGTAGGGAAGGCCAGGAAGTGGGAGCAGAGTAGTTTGGAATAACTAAGGGAGATGAACTTGTCTGTCAGTTTGTTGTTCTGTGGTGGCTTGTGTGTTGCTGGGAGGCTGAAGACTATGCCACTGATGCTGCAGAATGCCAACAGGGTTACCCATGGTGGACAGAATTCAGCAGAACTTCCAGACTAAGACAGACTCAGAAGAAGGAAGAGGCAATTGACTTCTCAAAGAATTGGCCAGTGAAACCTTATGAACAACAGTGAAAGACTATCTATTACTGGAAAACTTTATGAATAACCCTAAATATTTTATGATATAGTGCCATAATATGAGCCCCTCAGGTCAGAAGGCACTCAAACTATGACTGGGAAAGAGTTGCCACTTCAGAATAGAGCCAATTTTAATGATGTGGATAGAATAAAGTTTTCAGGACCCCCATTTGCTGATGTGGCATGGCTCAAAATGAGAACAAACAGCTGAAAACATACATCAATAATTGGAACATAGCATGTATGAAGTATGAATCTAGGAAAATTGGAAGTTGTAAAAAATGAAATGGAACGTATAAAGATTGATATCCTAGACATTCCAAAACATCAAAACCAAACTCATTGCCATCGAGTTGATCCTAACTCATAGCGACCCCTCCTTGGGTTTCTGAGGTGGTATCTCTGTGGAAGTAGATTGCCCAGTCTTCTGTCCAAGGATTGGCTGGTGGGTTTGAACTGTCAGCCTTCTGGTTAGCAATCAAATGCTTAGCCATTAGTGAACTGAAATGGACTGGTTTTGGCCATTTTGAACCAGACATATGATCTACTATGCCAGGAATGACAAATTGAAGAGGAATGGCATGGCATTCATCATCATTAAGAATGTTTCCAGATCTATCCTGAAGAACAATGCTGTCAGTGATAATATTCATATGCTCGCAAGGAAGACCAGTGAATATTACTGTTATTCAAATTTGCGCACCAACCACCAAAGTCAAAGATGAGGAAACTGAAGATTTTACTAACTTCTGCAGTCTGAAATTGATCAAACATGCAACCACATGTGTTGATTATCACTGGTGATTAGAATACAAAAGTTGGAAACAGAAGAATCACCAGTAGTTAGTAAATATCGCTTTGGTGATAGAAATAATGCTGGAGATTGCATAATAGGATTTAGCAGAATCAATGACTTATTCATTGCAAATAGCTTTTTTCAACAACACAAACAGTGGCTATCCACATGGACTTCACCAGGTAGAGTACCCAGGAACCAGATTGACTACATCTGTGGCAAGAGGTGATGAAGAGGCTCAATATCTTCAACCAAAATAAGGCCAGGAGCTGATTGTGGAACAGACCATCAGTTATTCACATGCAAGTTCAAGTTGAAGGTGAAGATAATTAAAACAAGTTCACATGAGCCAAAATATGACCTTGATTATATCTTTCCTGAGTTTAGAAAGCATTTAAAGAATAGATTTGATGCATTGAACACAAATTACTGAAAACCAGAGGAATTGTAGGATGACATCTAGACCATCATCCATGAAGAAAGCAAATGGCCATTAAAAAGACAAGAATGTGGGGAAAAAAGACCAAAATAGATGTCAGAAAAGACTCTGAACTTGCCCTGGAATGGAGAGTAGCTAAAGCAAATGGAAGAAATGACAAGACAAAGGAGCTGAACAGAAGATTTCAAAGAGCAGCTCAGGAAGACAAAGTCAATTACTATGATGAAATGTGCAAAGACCTGAAGTTAGAAAACCAAAAGTGAAGAATACAGTTGACATTTCTCAAGCTGAAAGAACTGAACAAATAATTTAAGTCTTGAGTTACAATATTGAAAGATTCTATGGGCAATATATTAATGATGCAGGGACATCAAAAGAAGATGAAGGGAATACATAGAGTCAATGTTCCAGAAAGTATCGGTTGATGTTCATCCATTTAAGGAGGTGGCATATGATCAAGAACCAACGGTACTGAAAGAAGAAGTCAAACCTGCACTGAAGGAATTTGAAAAGAACAAGGCTCCAAGAATTGACAGAATATCCACTGAGATGTTTCAACAAAAGGATTTTGCACTGAAGGTACTCACTCAGCTATACCAAGGTATTTGGAAGATACCCAATTGTCTAACTTACCAGAAAAGATCCATATTTGTACCCATCCCAAATAAAGATGGTCCCACAAAATGTGGAAATTATTGAACAATATCCTTAATATCATACACATGTAAAATCTTACTGAAGATATTTCAAAAATGGTTGAGTGGTATATTGACAGAGAACTTCCAGAAATGCAAGCTGGATTCAGAAGAGTATGTGGGATGAGTGATATCATTGCTAATGTCAGATGGATCTTGGCTGAAAGCAATGAATACCAGAAAGATGTTTACTTCTGTTTTATTGACTATGCAAAAGCATTCAATTGTGTGTATCATAACAAATAATGGATAACACTGAGAAGAATAGGAATTTCAGAACCTTTCATTGTGCTCATGAGGAACCTGTACATAGACAGGAGGCTGTCATTTGAATAGAACAAGGGGATATTGCATGGTTTAAAATCAAAAGGGAGTGTGTCAGGATTATATCCTTTCATCATACTTATTCAATCTGTATGCTGAGCAAATAATCCATGAAGCTGGACTATATGAAGAAGAACATGGCATCAAGATTGGAAGAAGACTCATTAACCACCTGAAATACATTGATGACACAACTTTGCTTGCTGAAAGTTAGGATGACTTGAAGTATTTACTGATGAAGATTGAAGACTACTGTCTATAGTATGGATTACACTTCAATATAAAGAAAACAAAAATCCTCACAACTGGACCAAAAAGCAACATCATGATAAATGAAGAAACGATTGAAATTGTCAAATACTTCATATTACTTGGTTCTATAATCAACACCAATGGAAGCAGCAGTCAAGACATCAGATGACGTACTGAGTTGGGCCAATCTCATGCAAAGGATCTCTTTCAAGTGCTGAAGAGCAAAATGTGTCCTTGAAAACTAGGGTGCACCTGACCCAAACATGGTATTTTCAATTGCCTCATATGCATGTGAGAGTTAGACAATGAATAAGGAAGAGCAAAGAAGAGTTGATGCTTTTGAGTTGTGGTGTTGGTGAAGAATACTGAAAGTACCATGGACTGCTGAAAGAACTAATAAATCTGACCTGGTAGAAGTGCAGACAGAATGCTCCTTGGAAATGAGAATAACCAGACTTCGTCTCACCTGCTTTGGTCATGTTGTCTGAAAGGACCATTCCCTGGAGAAGGATATCATGCTTGGTAAAGTGGAGTGTCAATGCAAAAGGGGAAGACCCTCAACAAGTTGGACTGACAAAGTGGCTACGATGATGGGCTCAGGCGTAGCAGGGATTGTGGGGGCTGGCTCAGGACTGGGCAGTGTTTTGTTCCGTTGTACATAGGGTCACTATGAGTTGAAGCCAACTCGATGGCACCTGACAACCACAACATATTTCACTTTTATATAAAAATAATAAAATTATTGATTTGTATTCTCAATGCATCCAGCTGCCAGAGAATGGGAGAAAACAAGAAGTATTCTGCATTGGGAGAAAAAGAATTGAAATTGTATTTTTTAAAAGCAAGATATTGTATATAATCCAATGTTGGCTATACCATCTCAGCCAAGTAAGAAAAAGAACAGATTTTTCACATAAAATAATGTAGCACAGACATTTTAGATTCTACATGTGAAAAAAAAAAAAAAAAAAATCCCACAGCTCTTACCCAAGTCAAACACATCGATGAACAAACATCCAATTTAATTATATATGATGAATTTAAACTGGTGCTGAAAATATCTTAGAAAACAAATAGTGGTGGGTGGTATTGAAACAATAGAGAATGTGAATAGAAAATTTAGAATTTTTACAAACACAAAATCATATATGTAACATAAAAATGAAGTTAAGAGAACAAGGCAGGAAAGGGAATCACAAAGTTTCTCACACTATCAGCAAAAACAACCAGGACACATTAAAGAGAAAATATTTGTTGCCTAAATGTGGGTCAATGAAATAATAGAATACACATGCTTGACAAAATGATGGTTTTAACGTTAAGATGCTATTGCATTATTTAGAGTAATATTAGCTTTTACAACAAACAAAGTCAGAAATGTATAATACCTAAAAGCAATAGAAACGTATTTCTTAATCACGTTTACTGGGTAGGTGAACGAAGGTGGTTTGTTTCCTCACATCATTCAGAGATGCAGGATGATAGAACATCTGCTGCATTCAACAGCTGGTTCCAGGGTCAACCTGGGGTTCACCTCTATCTTGCCAGAGGAAGAGTATGGAGGTATACCTGTGGAAAACTTTTATGGGCCAGGTCTGCTGGAGAAACTTAGTATTTTTATTAATATTCTCTGGCTAAAACTCAGTCATAAGGATACTGCTCACTGCAAAGGAAAGTAGGGCATGTACCCTTACCCACGAAGAAAAGAACACGGATTTAGCAAGGAGCTAGTATCAATAAGTGTGAAATGGAATTGCCTTCTCATAAACCAGAAACCAAACCAAACGCACTGCCATCGAGTCAGATCCGACCCATAGCGACCCCTCCTTGGGTTTCTGAGGCAGTATCACTATGGAAGTAGATTGCCAACCTTCCTTCCAAGGAGTAGCTGGTGGGTCTGTACCACCAGCCTTCTGATTAGCAGTCAAATGTCTTAGGCACTATGCTACCAGAGCTCCTTGCCTTCTCATAGATCATTCAAAACAGAACAAGCCTTTTTATGACTGCAATAATCTGGATGTAGTGTGTTTCTGAGGAGTACCTTGGTGGTGCAAATGGATGACACATTCAGATGCTAACCAAAAGGTTGGAGATTCCAGTCCACTCAAAGACTCTATGGAATTGAGGCCTGCCAATAGATTTCTGAGCAGTCAGCCTTGAATACTCTGTGTAGCACAATTTTGCTCTGACACACATGGGATTTCCATGACTTTAAGTCAATGGCAACTGGTTTTAGTGCTGCTGAAGACATAAACATGTGTTGTCTCCAGTTTCTATAGGACTTTTAAAGGTGTTTCCATTTTTGTTTTAAAAAAGAACACATAGAGAAGAAATGTGTAAAAGGGTGTGAATGGAGTAGTAATTATGTAGAGCTTTATATTGACAGAGATGTGGATAGGAAAGTTATAGGGGGAATTTTTTTTTTTTTAATAAATGATACTTGACATAGCCATGATCCAAGATGGACCCCAATAGTCCCTGTCTCCTAACATTCATGCCCTTTCATGCCATTTTTCCACTCCCCCACTGACGCACACATTGTATCACAGATGGGATAGAGCATTAGCCCTAAGGCTAGGTTATAAAAGACATTGTGGCTTCTGGTAAAGAAGAGGCTATGACTGCAACATCTTTTGAAACTTCAGAAAGATCAAAGATGACACCTCGGAGAACCTGTTCAATCACACAAAAGACTTGACAAACATTTTTAGAGCGTGCTTCTCAGATACTCTCAATAAAACAATAAGAGCTTCTAAGAAACTTAAAGAAATTGTCCTATAACAGAAGCCAAAGGTATGAGAAAGCATTTCTTGAAGAAATTTGTGAGTGTGGTTTTTAGTTTTTACTAAATAGAGTGAACCCCAGTAAGATTCACAGGAGGCTCACAAAGTATTTGCTGCTGTTGGTGTCATTAGGTGCCAGTTAGTCAGTTCCAACTCATAAAAACTCTATCTACAATAGAACTAAACACAGCCCAGTCCTGTGTCATTCCACACTCATGTCCATGCTTGCACTCATCACTGTAGCCAGTGGGTCAATCCATCTCTTGAGGATCTTCCTCATTTCCCATGACCTTCTACTTTACCGAGCATGATAATCTTCTATGGAGAACATGACCAAAGTAAAAGAGGTGAAGTATGGCCACAGTCACTTCTAAGGATCATTACAGCTATGCTCCCAACAAAACAAATGTCTTCTTTCTTCTAACAGTCCAGGATGCATTCAGCATGTTTTGCCAACACCACAACTCAAACGCATCAATTCTTCTTCAATCTTCCTATTCATTGTCCATTTCTCAAATGCATTTGAGGCTATTGAAAATGCCACAGGTTGGGTCAGGTTCACCTTAGTCTTCAAAGTGACATCTTTGCTTTTTTTTTTTTTTTTTTTTTAACACGTTAAAGAGGTCTTTTGCAGTAGATTTTCCCAATGCAATAAGTCCTTTTATTTCTAGACTGCTGCTTCCATGGGTGTTGATTGTGGATCCAAGTAAAATTAAGTCCTTGACAACTTCAATTTTTCCTCCATTAATCATGTTGCTTATTGGTCTAGTTGTAAAGATTTTTGTTTTCTTTATGTTGAGGTATATTCCACATTGAAGGTTATAGTCTTTGATCTTCATCAGTAAGTGCTTCAAGTCATCTTCACTTTCAGCAAGAAGGGTTGTGTCAAAAATGAGCAGAATTACTGGTCAGATAGAGACTGGTGGAACCCCTGAGACTATGGCTGTGGGCTGTCCTTCAGGCTTAGAAATTGACTCACTTCCATGAATTGGCTCTCAGCCCTACAGTAGAATGACCTACAAGTAGAACATCTACCCCAGGGAGATTCACCCACCTACCCTAGGGAGATGCACCCCTTAGATATCACATAGAGGGAAAGCTAGACAGACAGGAATGCATAGATAAGACGTGCACATAGAAGGGATAGTCACTGGGAGGAGAAGGGAGGAGAGATATTTTTATGGTTGGGGATTGTAATTGGGGCTGTGAAATCAAATGTGCATGAACTGTTGAGAGTAAAACAAATCTGCTTTGTAAATTTGTACCCAAATCACAATTAAAAAAAAAAATAAAATAAATAAATTAAAATAATGATATCATAAAAAAGAAAGGTTATGTCATTTGCATATCACAGGTTGTTGTTTAATAAGTCTTCCTAAAATCTGGATGCCACGTTCTTCTTCATATATAGTCCAGTTTCTAAAATTATTTGCTCAGCATACAGATTGAATAAGTATGATGAAAGGATACAACCCTGACACACACTTTCCCTGATTTCAAATCATGCAGTGGCCCCTTGCTCTGTTCGAACGACAACCTCCTGGTCTATGTACAGGTTCCTTATGAGCACAATTAAGTGTTATGGAATTCCCATATTCTTCACAATGTTATTGATAATTTGTTATAATCCACACAGTTGAATGCATTTACATGTTGTTGTTAGTTGTTGTTGTTATTTGCCGTCGAGTCAGCCCTGACTCATAGCGACCCCTCCTTGGGTTTCCAAGGCAGTATCACTACGGAAGTAGATTGCCCAACCTTCCTTCCGAGGAGTGGCTGGTGGGTTTGAACCACCAGCCTTCTGGTTAGCAGTCAAGTGCCTTAGACACTATGCTACCAGAGCTCCTTAATTATGCATTTACATAGTCAATAAAATGTGGGTAAACATCTTTCTGGTATGCTTTGCTTTCAGCCAAGGTTGATCTGACTTCAGCAATGTTTTCCACTGTTGCATGCCTTCTGAATCCAGCTTGAATTTCTATCACTTGTCTGTCAATATACTGTTGCAAGTTTTATTATTATTATTATCTTGCAAAAGTCTACTTGCCTATAATATTAATGATTTAAAAAATCCAGTCATCGAGTCAATTCCAACTCATAGCAACCCCCATTGGATTTGTGAGGCAGTAAATCTTTACAGAAGTACATTGCCCAGTCTTGCTTTCATGGAGTGGCTGGTGTATTTGAACCACCAACCGTGTATTTAGCAGTCAGATGCCTTAGGCACTGTGCCACCAGAGCTCGATATCGATAATATTGTTCAATAATTTCTGCATTCTTTTAGATCACATTTCTTTTGAATGGGCACAAATGTGTATCTCTTCCAGTTAGTTGGCCAGGTTACTGTCTTCCAAATTTGTTGACATAAATGAGTTAGGCATGTGATTGTTGAAACATCTCAATTGGTGTTCTCTCAGTTCCTCGAAACTTGTTTTTCACCAACTCCTTCAGTGCAATTTGGACTTCTTCATTAAGTACAATGGGTTCTTGATCATTGATACCTTCTGAAATGATTCAATGTGATCAATTCTTTTTGGTACAATGACTCAGTGGATTCCTTCCATCTTTTTTTGATGCTTCCTGCATCTTTCAATATTTTTCCCCTAGAATCCTTCAATACTGTAGTATTTTGAGTCTTGAATTTTTTCTTGGGTTCTTTCAGATTGAGAAATGAGAGTCTGTTCTTCCCTTTTACTTTGCTAACCCCAAGTCTTTGTACTTTTCATGCTTTACTTTGCCCTCTCAAGTCATCCTTTAAAATCTTCCATTCAGCTCTTTTATTTATTTATTTATTTTTCCATACCTTTTTCCTTTTTTTTTTTTAGCTACTCTCCATTCAAGAGCAAATTTCAGAGTCTCTTCTGATATCCATTCTGGTCTTTTCTTCCTTTCCTTTCTTTTTAATGTCCTTTGGCTTTCTTCATGTACAATATTGTTGATATCATCCCACAGCTCATCTGGTCTTCAGTCATTCATGTTCAATGCAGTAAATCTTTTCTTCAGATGGTCTCTAACTTTAGATGGGAAGTCAAGGTCATACATGAGTTCTCATGGATTCTTCAGCTTCAATTTGAGCTTGCATATGAGTGATTCATGGTCTGCTCTGGCGTTGGACCCTGGCCTTGTTCTGACTGATGATATTGAGTTTCTCCATCACCTCTTTCCACAGAGGTAGTTGACCTGATTTCTATATTTTCCCTCTGGTAAGGTCCATATGTATAGTCACCATTTATGTTGTTGCAAAAGGTATTTGCAATGAACGGTTCATTGATCTTGCAAAATTCTATCATGCTGTCTTTGGCATCACTTCTTTTACCAAGGCCATATTTTCCAACTACCGATGCTTCTTCTTTGTTTCCAACTTGTGCATTTCAATAACCAATAATTATCAAACATCTTGATTGCATGTTTGGTCAATTTCAGATGGCTGAAGTTGTTTAAAAAGTCTTAAATTTCTTTATCTTTAGCTTTAGTGGTTGGTGCATAAGTTTGAATAACAGTAGTATTAACTGGTCTTCCTTGTAGGCGTATGGATATTATTCTATCACTAACAGCACTGTGCTTCAGGATAGATCTTGAAATGTTAGGTTTGAACATTCACCATCACTTATCTATCCATTTGTTGTACTGTGGTAGCTTGCTTGTTGCTGTGATTCTGGAAGCTATGCCACCAGTATTGCAAATAACAGCAGGGTTACCTATGGTGGACAGGTTTCAGTGGAGCTTACAGACTAAGAAGAACTTGACAGTCCACTTCTGAAAAAATTGTCCACTGAAAACTTTATGAAAAACATTGAAACATTGCCTGATTTATAACTGAAAGACTTTATTAATAGCAATGAAACATTAAATAGTACAGAAGATGAGTCCCTGAGGTTGGAAGGTACTCAAAATACATCTGGGAAAGAGCTGCCTCTTCAAAGTAGAGGTGATCTTAATGATATGGATGGAGTAGAGCTTCAGGACTTTCATTTGCTCATGTGGCATGACTCAAAATGGGAAGAAAAAGCTGCAAACATTCACTAATAATCTGGATGTGGAATGTATGAAGTATGAATGGAAGAAAATTGGAAGCTGTCAAAAATGAAATGATGTCACATTCATCATCCTCCTTGTAGGCATATGGGTATTATCCTATTACTTACAGCATTGTACTTCAAGATAGATCTTGAAATGTTCTTTTTGATCATGAATGTGATGCCATTCCTCTCCAATATGTCATTCCTGGTTAGCAGACTATATAATTGTCAGATTCAAAATGGTCAATACCAGTACATTTCAGCTCACTAATGTCTGTTGTTGTTGTTCTTGCTGTTGTGTGCCATTGAGTCGAACCCGACTCATAGTGACCCCTCCTTGGGTTTCCAAGGTGGTATCACTACAGAAGTAGATTGCCCAACCTTCCTTTTGAGGAGTGGCTGGTGGGTTTGAACATCAGCCTTCTGGTTAGCAGTCAAGTGCCTTAGGCGCTCTGCTACCAGAGGTCCTTCACTAATGCCTAGGATATCAATTTTTATGCATTCCATTTCATTTTGACAACTTCTAATAATCCAAATTCTAATTCGATTTATACTTAATACATACTATGTGGGAGATCTGGTAGCATAGTGCCTAAGGCACTTGACTGCTAACCAGAAGGCTGGCGGTTCAAACCCACCAGCCAGCCACTCCTAGGCAGGAAGGTTGGGCAATCTACTTCCGTAGGAATACCGCTTCGGCAACCCTAGAAGGAGTCGCTATGAGTCAGGTCTGACTCGATGGCACATAACAACAACAAAAACAACGTGTGCCAATTATTAATTAATATTTATAGCTCTTTCTTCCCATTGATGCATGCCACATCAACAAATGAAGGTCCCCAAACCATTACTCCATCCACTCCATTAAGGTTGACTCTAGTTTGAGGAGATAGCTCTTCTCCAGTCATATTTGCAGTGTCTTCCAAGCTGAGAGAATCATCTTCCAGCACTATATCAGACAATATTTCAGAACTATTCATAAGGTTTTTAGTGGCTATTTTTTTTCTTTTATCAAATGTGGGCCTGCCATATTCTTCTGAGTTTGCCTTAATGTGAAAGCTCTGCTAGAACCTGTCCATCATGGGTGACCCTTCTGGTATTGCAAATAATAGTGGCATAGATCCTAGCATCACAGCAACATGCAAGCTACTAAGTACAACAAACTGGCAGATGAGTGGTGGACAAAATATTTAAAATAATTATATTCACCAAAATATCACCAGCTTGGACTGCAAGGGAGAGACATTGTAAAAAGGAAAAGAGGACTTTGAACCATCCAAATTATACAAGCATAAGATAACCTTAAGGAACTCTGGTGGGATAGTTGATAAGGCATTTGGCTGCTAACTAGAAAGTGGGCACTTCAAACACTGGCCTCTCTGCAGAAGGAAGATGGGCCAATCTAGGTCCATAAAGATTTACTGCTTTGGAAACCCAATGGGGGTCACTATGAGTTAGAATGACTCATTGGCAGTGAGTTTGAGAAGATAACCTTTAAAAAAAAACTCCTCAGTTAAAAATAAATGATACCTTTCATGGAAAATGAGGGATGACTTACTGGACAGAGACCAGAGGGTAGATGTAAGAGCCATGGAGAATAATTCACAGGTTCTAAGTCCTAATCAAGAAACTGCCAACTTGTGCTCAGCTGATTTCAGAATTTCTGTGGACTAATACCTATGTGCCTCTCATTTTCTGCTTTTTGAACAAACGTTTCTATAGCAGTTTTCAGATGTCTGTCCCTATTGTATGTTAGATGTTGGAGAGAGGGAAAATAACTTGTTTATTTTGTTTGAAGATCTTTGGATTGAAAGAAACAATAGTTAAGGAACTGTACTTAAGGAATACACACAAGCAGATACACACAAGTATCCACCCCTGCACTTTATTCAAATGATGTGATTCAGGTCACTGAACCAATGTTTCTAGGGGATGAAACTTTTGGGTCTTATGAGGAGTTGTTTTGCAAAGTAGATAATTAATCCATTTCTATTACAGTACAGTATTTTCTTGATTTAATTTACAATACATCCCAACTAGCAGTTGACCTAAATCCATGAGCTTCATCAGCAGTCCCCTAATATTACTTGTTTTAATTATGAAGTAATTTGTCTAAAGGCTAAGAGTTACGACTGTGGAGCCAGCTTACCTAAGAATCCACTTATATGCATTCTTGCAGTAAGACGTCTGAACAAGACAAAGCAATACCCATAGTTAAATCATAAACTTTGTTTATAAACAGTATTTCAAGTGGTTTATTTGGCCTTGACCTCTCACATAAGTGGTGAGGTGGTGGTGTTACGTACAGTCAAGTCAGCTGAGACTCAGTGACCCTATGTACAACAGAACAGAACACTGTCCAGTCTTATGCCCCCCTTACCACTCCTCGGAAGGAAGGTTGGGCAATCCTACTTCCGTAGTGATACTGCCTCGGAAACCCAAGGAGGGGTCGCTATGAGTCAGGGCTGACTTGATGGCACATAACAACAACAACAACAACAACAACCATCCTTGCTATACCTGAGTCAATCATTGCATCCACTGTGTCAGTCCATCTCATTGAGGGTCTTCCCCTTTTTTATTTACCTTCCACGTTACCAACTATAATATCCTCTAGGGAATGGTGCCTCTGACAACATGACCAAAGTAGGTGAGATGAAGTCTGGCTACTCTTGCTTCCAGGGAGCATTCTGGCTGCACTTCTTCCAAGACATATTTGTTAGTTCCTTTAGCAGTCCATGGTACTTTCAGTATTCTTTGCCAACACCCCAACTCAAAAACATGAACTCTTCTTTGCTCTTCCTTATTCATTGTGCAGTTCTCATGTGCATATGAGGCAATTGAAAATACCCTGGCTTGGGTTAGGAGCATATTAGTCTTTGAAGAGACATCTTTACTCTTCAGAACCTGAAAGAGGTCTTTTGCATCAGATTTGTCTGATTTCTTGACTGCTGCTTCCATTGGTGTTGATTGTGGAACTAAGTAGAATGAAATCTTTGACAATTTCAATCTTTTGTCCATTTATTGTGATGCTGCTCATTAGTCCAGTTGTGAAGATTTTCATTTTCTTTATCTTGAGATGTAATCCATACTGTAGACTATAATCATTAATCTTCACCAGTAAGTGCTTCAAGTCATCCTCACTTTCAGCAAGCAAAGTTGTGTTGTCTATATTTCACAGGTTGTTAATTAATCTTCCCCCAATCCTGATGCCACAGTCTTCTTCGTATAGTTGCTCACCATACAGATTGAATAAATATAGGGAAAGGATACAACCCCGATGCACTCCCTTTCTGATTTTAAACCATGCACTATTCCCTTGTTCTGTTTGAATGACAGCCTCCTGGTCTATGTACAGGTTCCTCATGAGTCAATTAAGTGTTCTGGAATTCCCATTCTTCTCAGTGTTATCCATAATTTGTTATGATCCACACAATTGAATGATTTTGCGTAGTCAATAAAATGCAAGTAAACATCTTTCTGGTATTCTTTGCTTTCAGCCAAGATCCATCTGACATCAGCAATGATATTCCTCATTCCATATCTCCTTTTGAATCCAGCTTGCATTTCTGGAATTTCTCTGTCAATATACTCCTGCAACCAATTTTGAATTATCCTCAGCAAGATTTTACTTGTGTATGATATTAATGATATTTTTTTGATAATTTCCACATTCTATGGGATCATCTTTCTTTGGAATGGGTACAAATAGGGATCCCTTCCAGTCAGTTGGCCAGGTAGTGGGCTTCCAAATTTCTTGGCATAGACTAGTGAGTGACTCCAACGTGGCATCTATTTGTTGAAACCTTTCAGTGGGTATTCCATTAATTTCTGGAGCCTTGTTTTTCACCAATTCCATCAGTACAGCTTCCACTTCTTCCTTCAGTACCATTGGTTCTTGATCATATGCCACCTCCTGAAAGGGAGAAACATCGACCAATTCTTTTTGGCACAGTGACTCTGTGTATTCCTTCCATCTTCTTTTGATGTTTCCTGCATCATTCATTCAGTATATCACCCATAGAATTGTTCAATATTGCAATTCAAGGCTTCATTTTTCTCTTCAGTTCTCTCAGCATGAGGAATGCCAAGTGTTCTTCCCTTTTGGTGTTCTAACTCCAGGTCTTTACACATTTCATTATAATAATTTCTTTGTCTTCTCAAGCTGCTCTTTGAAATCTTCTATTCAGCTCTTTTATCTCATCATTTCTTCCATTTACTTTAGCTACTCTCCATTAAAGGGCAAGTTTCAGAATCTCTCCTGACATCCATTTTGTTCTTTTCTTCTGTTCCTGTCTTTTTAATGACGTCTTGCTTTCTTCATGGATGATGTTCTAGATGTCATCCCACAATTCCTCTGGTTTTCGGTCATTGGTGTTCAATGCATTAAATCTATACTTTAGATGGTCTCTAAATTCAGGATGGATGTAATCAAGGTCATAATTTGGCTCATGTAGACTTCTTTTAATTGTATTTAGCTTCAATTTGAACTTGCATATGAGCAGTTAATCATCTGTTCTGCAGTCAGCTCCTGACCTTGTTTTAGCTGAAGATATGGAGCTTCTCCATCACATCTTGCCACAGATGTAGTTGATCTGATTCCTGTGTACTCTATCTGGTGACGTCCATATGTATACCCACCATTTATGTTGTTGAAAAAAAGTATTTGCAATGAATGACTAGTAGATTGTGTGTAGTAGTAGCAAAAAAAGGTATTTTCAATGAATAAGTCATTGGTTTTGCAGAATTCTATTATGTGATCTCCAGTGTTATTTCTATCACCAAGGCCATATTTTCCAATTACTAGTGATTCTTCTTTGTTTCCAACTTTTGCTTTCCAATCACCACTCATAATCAACACATCTTGACTGCATGTTTGGTCAATTTCAGACTTCAGAAGTTAGTAAAAATCTTCAATTTCCTCATCTTTGGCTTTGGTGGTTGGTGTGCAAATTTGAATAATAGTATTACTAACTGGTCTTCTTTGTAGGCATGTGGATATTATCTTATCACTGACAGCATTGTATTTCAGGACAGATCTTGAAACATTCTTTGTGGTGATAAATGGCACACCATTGCTCTTCAATTTGTCATTCTCAGCATAGCTGATCATATGGTTGTCTGATTCAAAATGGCCAAAACCAGTCCATTTCAGCTCACTAATGCCTAGGATATTGATCTTTATGCTTTCCATTTCATTTTTGACAACTTCCAATTTTCCTAGATTCATACTTTGTACATTCCATGTTCCAGTTATTAATGGATGTATGCTGCTGTTTCTTCTTATATTGAACTATGACACATAGTTCTCTCACATGCATATGAGGTGATTGGAAATATCATGGCCTATGTCAAGCACATCTTGGTCCTCAAGGAGATATCCTTGCTCCTCAGCATTGAAAGAGTTCCTTTGCTGCTGAACTTTCCAGTGCTACACGTCATCTAATGTCCTGAATGCTGCTTCCATTTGGCTCAATTGTGGAACCAAGCTATGTGAATTCTTTGACAACTTCAACCTTTTCTCCATTAATCATGATGCTGCTTATTGGTCCAGTTGTGAGGATTTTTGTTTTCTTTATATTGAGATGTAATCCATACTGCAGACTGTATTTTTTAATCTTCATCAGTAAGTGCCTCAAGTCATCCTCACTTTCAGCAAGCAAAGTTGTATTATCAGCATATCTCAAGTTGTTAATGATTCTTCCTCCAAACCTGATGCCACGTTTTTCTTCATATAGTCCAGCTTCTCAGATTATTTGCTCAACATATAGACTGAATAAGTATGGAGAAAGGATACAACCCTAACACACTCCCTTCTTGATTTTAAACCATGTACTGTTCCCTCGTTCCATTCGAATGACAGCCTTCTGATGAATGTACAGGCTCCTCATGAGTACAATCAAGTGTTTGGGAATTCCCATTCTTCTTAATGTTATCCATAATTTTTCATGATCCACACAATCAAATGCCTTTGCATAGTCAATAAAACACAAGTAAATATGTTTCTGGCATTCTTTGCCTTGAGCCAAGATCCATCTGACAGTAGCTATGACTTCCTTCTCCAATACCATTGGTATATGAGTAAGGTTGGTTTTATTCTGATAATGCAGATCTTGCCCCGTCCTATTTTAAGAGCTTTCTAACCTAAGTGACTCATCTTCCTCCTCTGTATTGGACAAAATTTCAGGAATATTCTTAAAGTTGCAAGTAATGTATCAGACAGTGTTTCTCTGCTATTCATAAGGTTTTCCCTGGCCAAATCTTTGAAAAGTGGATGGCCTCTTCCTTCTTCCTAGTCTGTCTCAGTCTGCAAGCTGGGCTGATACCTGTGCACCATGTGCACCCCACTGGGTTTGAAACACCAGTGGCACAGACTCAAGACTCACAGCAACATGTCACCACAGTAGGACAAACCGACAGACAAGTTTGTCTCCCTTAGTGAGACAAACTCCCTTAGTGAGGAGTCAGCCACAGGGACCCAGGTAAGGGTGGTAGGAGAGGTTTCCAACAGGGAGACAAACTTGTCTGTCGTGTACTGCTAAAAGAACTAACAGATCTGTCCTGGAGGAAATACACTCAAAATGCTCCTTGGAAGCAAGAATGGCTTTGGTCATGTTGTAAGCAGGGACAATTCCCTGGAGAAGGATGTCATGCTTGGTAGGGTGGAGGGTCGACAAAAGAAGGGGAGGCCTTCAACAAGATGGATTGACACAGTGACTGTGATGATGGGCTCAAGTATAGCAGGGATCATGGAGCTGGCACAGGATTGGGCAGTGTTTTGTTCTGCTGTGCATGGAGTCACTAGGAGTCAGAAATGACTGGACAGCACCTAACAACAATAACAACTGTTGGAAACCTCTCCAACCACCCTTACCTGCATCCTTGTGGCTGACTCCTCACTTGGACCCGGTCTCCTTGGCCTTTTCTGTCCTTTCCCCACTTTCCCGCCTTGCTGCTTTGGGGCATGATCTGGGTTCCCTCTCCTCACCTGGATCCCTGCGGCTGACTCCTCAATCTGTTCCAGTCCCCTTCAATATTACAAAGATTAATATTATAAAGAGTTATTTGATAGAAAAGTTTTTGTGTTTTGACTGTATTATTTTACTTATAGTTTACAGATGGTATTCATTTGGTCAGACTTAAAAGTGGGAGGTGGATAAGTTTTCAAGTAGGTATCATGATGTCCATCATTCTTTTGAGCCAAGAATTCTTTCATTGTTTAGATACATGCATCTAAAAAGTACCCAACTCAGTTATTTTCAGAAGGGAATTTGACAAAAATTTAAAGATTAGATAATTCCAATTCTTCCAAAATTATTTCCTAAGATTTAAAATGGGAATTACTAAATACTTCTTTAAAATGATAAAATAAAAACAGAAAGAATGGCATTCATAGTACACATGAAGAAGTTCATTTTTTAATTATTTGAAAAACTAAATTTCTCATTGGGGTGACTGAGTCAAAGAGCTTAGATTTCACCTTTTAAAATATTTATATATAAAGAACTAAACAGAAAAATAAGTAAGTAATATGTATTTTTTTAAGTATGAAGAGGTACCAACAACTATATATGATTAGCTATTTTACTCTTAATTTATAACTGCTTTTGAATATTGCATAATTAAATTAAATACTGATTGAGAAAAAAATCTGTTTACCTTAAATTTTAATGTAGAGTCAAATTCTTGTGCATCATCTAAAGTACTTGTGATGGACAGACTGTAAGAGGACCCTCAACTATTCCTATTTCCTAGTGTCCTCATCCTTGTGTAATATTTTTCCTTTGAATGTGGTCAAGATCTGTGATTTGATTCTCAACAGTGGGATATGGAAAAAGTGTAGGAGTCCCTGGGTTGTACAAACAGGTAATAGGTAGTAATCAAAAGGTTAGAAGTTGAAGTCCTTTCAGAGATGACTCAGAAGAAATTCCTGGAGATCTTCTGAGAAATCAGCTACCGAGATTTCTATCGAACATTATTGTACTCTAACATATTTGAGGTGTCAGAAAATGGCAGCTTCTTTCTCATTGTTGTTGTTTTCATGGGATATCACATCAATGATTACATTACATGAGATTGTAACTCTTGTCTTGCTGACAGACAAGTCTCAGATTTCCTTATGTGTGGCTTTGGTCAAGTAATTACCTGCTCTCCTGCTCAGTTTCCTCATTTGTAAAATGATAATAGCCTAATATCAAGCTACTTTATTTGTATGGCTGTCAGAGGATAAAAGAAGGAGTCCTGGTCATGCAGTAGTTAAGCACTAGCTGCTAAACATAAGGTCAATGGTTCAAATCCACCAGTTGTTCTGTGTGAGAAAGTTGTTACAGTTTGCTTCCATAAAGATTTATAGCATTGGCAACCCTGTAAGGCAATTCTGCTCTATCCTATAGGGTCAGTATGAGTAAGAATCAACTAGATGGTACTGGGCTTTTTGTAGTGCTGAAAATAAAGCTGTCTTTCCTGAAAGGACTTTGTAAACCATGTTATATTATACAAATGTATGTTAATTGCCAAATTTCAGGATTGGTCATGACAGATGCAAGGATGAATAAAACAAAGAGATAAATACCTAGTTTCAAAGAAGTTGTGACTCTCAACATGTATTTAAACGATATGTAACTACATGTAGAAATAGGGATAGATATAAGGATATTTAACCATTTTTTATCCAATACTTTCATGGAATTTTTTCTTGAAAAAAGAATTTTGCAACTAATATTTTGAAGCCTGTCACCATAAGCTATGGGCTAATTCAGGTTCCTCTGCAGATGTTTGTATTTTGCAATCTTTAGGCAGCTTCTTCTTCTACATTAACTGATGATATTACTGGAATATGTAATGATTGTAAAGTACTAGAGGGATGCTTAATAAGCATAGATGCATTTGAAGTCTTTTGAAAAAATTATTTTAACAAAATCAGATTCTCTGCTGTGACATCTACTACACGACATACAATTCTGGGGCACTGGAAAATTTCAATGGATGAAAGATTGAAATCAGCAATAATAATGCTATCAAATTCAGTTCTGACAAATGTAAATACTCAGGTCACTTCCCTGGTATCTCTCTTGACCTCTCCCACAGAAAAAAAACACAAATGCATTAAAATCCACTTAGTATGATATCTTCTCTGATAACAATGTTATATTGCTTCAGCAATTATGTAAGGAGTGAGAGAAGCTTAATTTCAAGTGGCTGACCCGATTGAAGCTGCAGATAAAAATGACATCGAGTGGAATTTGGGTCATAGTGCTAACAGATTATTGGTGAATCCACTCAGATAAATGAACCAAGATGCTTTGTAATTTGTAATAGGAATATATATTCAGATCATTTAGCCCCAGAGAAATTCACATTATGTGCACATAAGATTGAAAACAAAACTAGAAAATTTACTCTATCGGTCTTTGAATTTGCTTGCCCAGATTTACATTGTAAGAATTAACAAGCTATTTCCCCAATTATTAATATGCACTTGTATTGTTGTTGTTGTCAGGTGCCGTCAAGTTGGTCTGACTCATAGCAACCCTGTGTACAACAGAATGAAGCACTGCCAGTCCTGCACCACCCTCACAATCATTGCTATGTTTGAGCCCATTGTTGCAGCCACTGTGTCAATACATCTAACTGAAAGTCTTCCTTTACTTAACCAAGCCTGATGTCCTTCTCCAGGGCCTGGTCCCTCTTGATCACATGAACAAAGTACATGAAACAAAGTCTTGCCACTCTTGATTCTAAGGAGAATTCTGGCTGTACTTCTTCCAAGACAGATTTGTTTGTTCTTCTGGCAGTCCATGGTATATTTAACATTCTTCACCAACACTGTAATTTAAGCTATCAATTCTTCTTTGGCCATCTTTATTTATGGTCCAGCTTTCACATTTTTATGGAGCAATTGAAAAAACTATGGCTTGGGTCAGGAGTCCCAAAATGACAGTTCTCCTCTGTCATATAGTGTCATTCTGAGTTAGAATTGACTTGATGACATACAACAACAAGAAGCAACAAGGTTATGTATAGAAAAGTATATAAAATATGGATGTGTCTTTAAAATGTAGCTTTTAAAAATTATAGAGGTGGAGGCGGGGCAAGATGGCGGACTAGGCAGAAGGATTGCACAGACCCTCTTCAACAAAGAAAAGGGAAACCAATTAACACAAACACAGAA
>NW_006921965.1:574024-597572 GCF_000298275.1 Orycteropus afer afer | reverse complement strand
TGTGTTAATTGGTTTCCCTTTTCTTTGTTGAAGAGGGTCTGTGCAATCCTTCTGCCTAGTCCGCCATCTTGCCCTGCCTCTCCTCCCATCTTCTTTTGATGCTTTCTGCATCATCAATATTTTGTCCATAGAATCTTTCAATATTGCAACTCGAGGCTTAAATTTGTCCCTCAGTTCTTTCAGCTTGATAACTGCTGAGGTGTTCTTCCCTTTTGATTATCTAACTCTTTGTACATTTCATTATAATAATTGGCTTTATCTGTTCCAGCTGCTCTTTGAAATTGTCTGTTCAGCTCTTTTGTCTTGTCATTTCTTCCATTTGCTTTAGCTACTCTTCACCCAAGGGCAAGTTTCAGAGTCTCTTCTGACATCCATTTTGGTCTTTCTTTCTCATCTTTTTAATGACCTCTTCCTTTCTTCACGGATGATGCTCTTGATGTCTTCCCACAATTCTTCTGGTTTTCAGTCTTCGGTGTTCAATGCATCAAATCTATTCTTTAGATGGTCTCTAAATTCAAGGTCATATTTTGGCTCTTGTGGGCTTGTTTTAGTTGTCTTCAAGTTCAAGTTGAATTTGCTTATGAGCAGTTGATGGTCTGTTCCACAATCAGCTCCTGACCTTTGTTTGGATGAAGATTTTGAGCTTTTCCATCTTCTCTTGCCACAGATGCAGTCAATCTGATTCCTGTGTTCTCCATATGGCAAAGTCCATACGTATACTTGCCATTTGTATTGTTGAAAAAAGGTGTTTGCAATGAATAAATCATTGGTCTTGCAAAATTCCATCATGCAATCTCCAGAATTATTGCTGTCACCAAGGCCAAATTTTCCAACTACCGGTCATTCTTCTTTCTTTCCAACTTTTACATTCCAATCACCAGTGATAAGCAACACATAATGATTGCATGTTTGGTCAGTTTCAGACTGCAAACGTTGATAAAAATCTTCAATTTCTTCATCTTTTGCTTTGGTGGTTGGTGCATAAATTTGAATAATAGTAGTGTTAATGGGTCTTCTTTGTAGACGTATTGATATTATCCTATCACTGACAGAATTGTACTTCAGGACAGATCTTGAAACACCCTTTGTGATGATTAATGCCATGCCATTCCTCTTCAATTTGTCATTCCCCGCATAGTAGATCATATGGTTGTCTGATTCAAAATGGCCAAAACTGGTCCATTTCAGCTCACTAATGCCTAGGATATCAATCTTTATGCATTCCATTTCATTTTTGACAACTTCAAATTTTCTTAGATTCATACTTCATACATTCTATGTTCCAATTATTAATGGATGTTTGCAGCTCTTTCTCCTCTATTTGAGTCATGCCACATCATCACATGGAGGTCCTGAAAGATTTACTTTATCCATATCATTAAGGTTTGTTCAATCTGATGAGGCAGCTCTTTCCCAGTCCTATATTGAGTGCCTTCCAATCCAAGGAAACTTGGATTGGCACTGTGTTGGAAAATGTTTCCAAGCTACTCATAAAGTTACCCAGTGATGTATAAGGCAGTGTTTATTTGCTATTCATAAGGTTTGTCCTGGCCAATTTTGGGGAAGTTGATGGCCTCCTCCTTCTTCATAGTCTGACTTAGTTTGTAAGCTATGTTGAAATCTTTGCACCATGTGCAACTCTGCTGGTGTCTGAAACAGCAGTGGCACAGCCTCAAGCCTCATAGCAATGTACAAGCCTCACAGGATGACAAGCTGACAGAAAATTTGTCTACCTTAGCTGTTTGAAACCTCTGCACCCTCCCCTCACCTAATTCCTACCTGGAATCTACCACTCTGTGGTCCCTGGCTGTTCCCTCCTTTTCCTGGCTCTAGGGGGCTTGGGGCCTGCCTTGCCTTCCACTCCTTTTAACCTGGATATCCTGCCAGTGCTGAGGTCCTTGAGACCACTCCTGCTCTCTCCCTTTCCTGTCTCTAGGGGGCTTGGGGCCTAGCTTTTCCTCCCACCCCTTTTCTTTTCTGCACACCTTCCCAAATTCCCTTAGTCATGAATGAGATACAGATAACCAGTGCTCACGCTGCATTCCATATCCCTTCTTAACATTCACCACGATTTGGCTGTTTATATATCAGCTTTTCTAATGCGTGATAGAAGTTGATCTAATGCATCATAAAGTTGATCTTTGTGCACTCCACAGCCCTAACAGCCTTATCATAGTCTCTCTCTCTCTCTCTCTTTTTTTTTTTTTTTTTTTGTTCACTAACTTTACTTTAAAAAGTATAAAATATTTCTTACAACAGAGCACTGCATTCTGCATGCTGCTCTGAATAGAATGCCAGGGACATGTGGACTATTGTTATCGTTATTCTTCCTCCTTGCCCCACTACCCCCCAACCCTGATGTTCCAGTGACCACAAAAGCAAGGTGTTCACAAAAATTACATGGAGGGATTTTTTTCAAAACCACTAACAATGAGCAAAAAATAAAATCCACTCACTCTTTTGCTGTTTCAAAATTTCAGTGTTAGTTTTTTCATGCTCTTCCCCACTCCCACCCCCATTTGTACAGAAATAAAACATTACAAATCTTTCAACAGCAAAGATTTCACTACACCTCAGATGCAGAACAACTGTGAAGCAGAAAAATGTCGACATTTTAAATGGAAGCAGATTTAAAAAATAAAAAAAAATGAACATAGGACTCCTTCAGTTTTTCACTAGTCTTAGGAAAACTTTCCAGAATACTGCTTCACAGTGTTCTGTAGCAAGTACTGTGTGTTCTGTTTCTGGACCTGTGTTCCTAAAATGGTAATGATCTGATCCTCAGACCCTTCTAAAGGCTCATCAGTTTTGATCACAGATCAAACTGATCACAGATTTGTTTAATCCACTAACCACCTTTGCCAATAACAATATAGCCAAATATTTGGGGACAGTACTTGTGTAGTAATAATAGGTCCATGAAGATCACCATGAGCCACAAATCCCTGCATAGGAGTAATCATATCCAGATCCACACTGTGGTTCACAAACATCTGACACTCTGATGGGCTCCATGGATCTGTTCCCGAATGCCAACTTTCATCAGCACACCATCGTAATATCTCCAAGCCTCCCTTTTCTGTCATTAGATCTCTTCCTGTAGGTGGAAGTGGTGGAGGAAGAGGGAGATTCTGAGCTCTTTTACACCCTGGCCACTTTGTCCAGGTGGAGGAGGTCCTTGACTAGAGTTCATATCATCATAATCTCTTCCAGATGGAGACATACAGCACCTACCCCAATCAGGAGACAATATGTCAAAAACACCTCTTCCCTGCATGGGAAATGCCATGGGATGTTCATCAAACATCACTGTAAAACTACCATAATCATAGGCTTCATCATAAAAATTGGGATCAAAAAACACAAGTTCTTTGAAGAGTGACTCAGATATAAGATCAAAGCTGATATTTATGCACTCTACAGCCCTATCAGGCTTTCCTCCAATAAGAATGCCACTGCCAGTGGAATGAGAACAGCTTTCCTGGAAAAGCTTGATTGTTGCCTGAGTGTTCCCTCGAAGTTCTTTGATTATAGCACTTTGACCCCAATGAGTCCTCTTACCAGACTCTGGTGAATCAACTGCAGTCAGTGGCTTCCTTTATATGTTGGCAATTAAAGCATTCTACAGTATCAGATTTGAGTGGGAACTAGCTGGTTGCAGTGGGTAATTGCAACTGCATGCCCCCTTCTAAAGTACCAATGATTTTCTTCAGAATTCCTCCAATTGTTTCAATACGAGCACTGATACTCAGTATGCACTCAGGGTCACTGCTGTCTGAGACTGAAACACTGGCATTGTAGTCCATACGAAAAGCCTTAATATTCTTATCTCCTTTTCCAATCACTGACCCAGCATCCTTGCTCTGAAGCACAATGTGAAATTCAACCATCTCCTTACTGCTCTTGTTGTTGTTGTTGTGTGCCATTGAGTTAATTCCAACTCATAGTGATCTTACGACAGTGAAACTGCCTCATTGGCTATAAACTTTATGAAAACAGAATGCCGGGTCTTTTTTCCCACAGAGCAGCTGGTGGGTTTGAACCACCACCAATTAGCAGTCAAGTGCTTTAACCACTGCACCATCAGGGCTCCTTAGATATGCAATAAGGCTTAATACTAGGAAATTAATATAGTATGATATGATATATTATTAGACCTAAGAATATAAATCTATGATCATTTCCAAACTAGGTGACTAGGCACTGGACAACATTCAACAAGCATCCCTCACTTAGAAAATAAATAAATAATGAAATAGGAATATACAGCTATTAGTTATGACTACTATTTGACAAAATACTTCTCTCAATAGAAAGTCTAGAGGTATGAAATTTGGAAAGGAGAAGATGAATCTATCCCTACGGCAGTTGGTATGATGATATATCTAAAATCAAAAAAACAAACTCACTGCCGTCAAGTTGATTTGACTCATAGCAACCCCTCCTTGGGTTTCCAAGGCAGTATCTCTATGGAGTACATTACACAACCTTCCTTTCAAGGAGTGGCTGGTAGGTTTGAACCACCAGCCTTCTGGTTAGCAGTCAAATGCCTTAGGTACTACGCCACCAGAGCTCCCAAGCAATAACCAAGTTGGAAGATATATTGGAGAAGATCCATCTTAATAGCAAAACCATTATCATTATAATTTTAATTTTATGATATAATTATAATAGAATCAAAGCAAGTTCTTAAAACACAACAACTTGTGCAATATTTATATACAGAAAACTTTTAAAAGGTTACTAAAAGTCACTTAAGAAAACTTAAAATTTGAAAGATTCAATATAAAAATTTCAATTCTCTGTAAATTGCATAAAGGATCTCAATAAATACACTAATGATATTTTAAACATCCTACCTATTTTTAACATTCATATAAAAAGAGAAGCATAAGAACACTCATAAAAATTCTGAAGGAGGGAGCCAGCAATGATAGAAGTTGTCTTACCAGACATTAAAATAAAAAGCAGGGCTTTGAACAGGTTCATTCCAATTGGAGCCCCACCCCACCCCTGAGACTGTCCATTTCCACTCCAAATATACTGACTCACAATCTGCATTTTAATACAGTCCTAGAGAGCACTGGTAGTGTAGTGCCTAAGGCATTTGACTGCTAACCAGCAGGCTGGAGGTTCAAACCCACCAGCCACCCCTCAGAAGGAAAATTGGGCAATCTACTTCTGTAGATATACCACCTTGAAAACTCAAGGAAAGGTCGCTATGAGTCCAATAAACTCTACAGCAGTGAGTTTGGTTTTTTGGTTTCGAAGGGTGGAAATTAAAATTCTCAGCAGTGTCAAGATAGAATGAACTTGTTTCGAGCCTTGAATAAAGCCTTGCTAATTAAACCAATGGCAAAGATTCTGAGGATGGTGCAGAACTTGGCAGGATTTTATTCTGTTTTGCATAGGGTTGCTATGAGTCAAAACAGACTCAATGGCAACTATGAACAGTAATTAAAACAATATGATAACTGCACATAAACAGATAGATAAAAACTCACTGCCATTGAGTGGATTTGACTCATAGTGAACCTTCCTTGTGTTTCAGAGGCAATATCTCTATGGAAGTAGATTGCCAAATCTTCCTTTGAAGGAGTGGCTGGTGGATGTGAACCACCAGCCTTCTGGTTAGTCCTCAAGTGCCTTAGGCACTAAGCCACCAGAACAACATGTAAATAGATACATTTTGTTGTTATGTGCTGTCAAGTTGGACTCGACTCATAGCAACCCTTCCTTGGGTTTCCAATGCAGTATCACTACGGAAGTAGATTGCCCCATCTTCCCTCCAAGGAGTGGCTGGTGTGTTTGAACCACCAGCCTTCTGGTCAGCAGTCAAGTGCTTTAGGCACTATGAACAATGAATTTTAAAATAACCTCAGAAAAATACCTAAATACATACAGAAACTGAGTCTCTGGTTAAGGTAACATTTCAAATCAGTGAGGAAAAGATAGATGATTTAATAAATGATGCTAAGACAACTAGGATGCCTTCCAGAAGAAAAAAATAATTGAGAACCATACCCCACTATACATGAAGATAAATTCCAAATGAATCAGATATTTAATTGTGAAAAATAAAGCCATAAAATACTAAAGAAACATGACATTCCTTTGTAATCTTAAGTAAGAACAGCCTCTCTAACTATGATTCCAAACCAATAAAGCATAAATAAAAGGTTGAAAAATTTGACTGCATAAAAGCTTTTAAAAATCAACTTTAAAAAATAAGAAAAGTTAAAGCACAATGATAAAGTGAGGCCAATATTTGAAACTAATCCCACTTGGGGTAAATTACCTATATATATATATATATATATATATATTTCCCACAAAGAAAAAATTCAAAAGAAATAAATAGGTAAGTAAAAAAAAAGTCTTAGAAAAGAAAATATAAAATGTACTTTATAAAAAATAGCTCAACTCACTTGAAAAATAATTATTAAAATAATAATTAAACCTCCACTGGCATGTCAAAATTCAAGATTTGTGCCCATTTGATAGGTGAAAATGCTATCCCTTGTTAAAGCAGTGGGGAAACATGCAGTCTCATGATTTTTTATGAGAATACCAGTTAGCACAAGCCCAGTAGAAAGGAATTTTGCAGTATCTGTCAAAATTACAAATGCATATTCCCTTTTGCCCTGCAATTCTACTTCTGAGAATACAACCTAAAAATACACTTGCACATTTATGCACATGCCTATTCATTGCACTGAGTTCCTCGATGGTACAAATGGTTAAGTGCTGGACTACTAACCAAAAGTTTAGTGGTTTGAATCCACCTCAGAAGAAAAGCCCAATAATCTGCTTCCAAAAGATCACAATCATGGAAAATCCTGTGGGGCAGTTCTACTCTAAATACATGGGATTGGCATGAATTAGTATCGACTTGATGGAAGCCATTTCTTTCAGCCCTTTTTTTTTTTTCTTTTGTAATTCATTGTAACACTACTCATTATAGTAAAAGAATATAAGAAAACTGTCAATTATTCATCAATTGGAGAGAACTTAAATGTATAGTGGTTCATATACAAATTATGCAATTATAAATAAGAATAAAGAATATATTGATAGTGATACAAAAAGATTTTCAAAATACATTGGTGCCACACAGTATGTAGAAGGCTTGGTGTGAACAATGTTAACTGAAAGGTTAATGGTTCGAGTCCACCCTGAGGCACCTAGGAGGAAACCAGTGGTAATATATTTGTACAAAATTAGGTATTATACCCATGTGGGGCATGGTTCTGCTCTGAGAAACATGGATTTGCCATAATGGCAACTGGAAAAAGAAGTTTCCTGAGGCAAAGTACTTTCACTGATAAAACTAGGAATGTCCTGGGCTAACTGGACAGGTGATCACCCTACATTTAGCCCCTTTATGATTGAAAATATTTCAAAATAAAAATATAAGTTCTTATTCATTTGTATGTGCATAGAAAGGCTGTAAAATGATGCACAAGAAAATAACAATAATGATTACCTGGTAGAATGTGAAGGAGCACTGGTGGCATAGTGGGTAAAGCATTTGGCTGCCTAACAGATTGCTTAGCAAGTCAGTGGTTCAGAGCCACCAGCTGCTCCATGGGAGGAAGATGAGGCAATCTATTTTCATAAAAATTTACAGCCTTGGAAACCCAATGGGGCTGCTGTGTGTTAGTGGGTTTGGTTTGGTTTTTGGTAAAATGGGAAACTGGGTGAATGGAGGACTGAGATTTAGAAAGTCACTTCATTCTATGGATTTTTTTTTTTTAATTTTTGACCTATGTGAATTTAATGCCAATTCAAAAATTAAATACACAAACAAATTAAAAAAAAAAAAAAAGTCATAATTACAGCTTCCAGGTCCAAGATGGTGGAGTAGGCAGACACATTATCCAGCAACAAAGACTTGAAAAAAACAAGGAGACAGGTACGGATGACACTCCTGGATCCCAGAGTTTCAAAGAAAAGGATAAACAAAAGTAGATCAAACACCAATGAGAGGTAGAGACTGAATGAAAACTGAAAAAGGAGCAGTAAACTGCTAATCAGTATTCCATGGCTATTTTGAATTATGATAAGCTGTGTTCTGATCAGAGCAGAAACCATATAACCAGCTCCTCTTTCCTAGGACTGCCTCAGTATCCATACTGGTGATCAGGTGACCAAAGAGGTGTGTCCTTTTTCCTTACCTTGCACAACCACCCAGTGACCAGAGAGATGGTTTTCCCCACCCCCACCCACCACACGGCCAGCCAGTCAAACACCCGCACTGCCAGTGGTGGGTGTTTTTGTTGTTGTTGTTGTTGTTAATCTTTTTGCTTAGTTATTCCATCCTTCCCTCTTCCCTGAAAAGCAGGAGCCCCTCCCCCATGGTCCACATGGTTTGTGGCACCTGTCCCACCCCTCCTTGGTTCAAAGTTCTCACTCTGGCACAGCCATATTTGGCGACTGGCACTTTCAACAGTACTGTGCTGCTTTTCTTCTTTCTCCTTAGTTCTTCCATCTTCTCCTGCTTGTTTTCCTTTTCTTTATTTTCTTTGGTTTCTTCACCCTTTTGTTTTCATCAGCTTCTTTAATTTGTTTTTGTCCTCCCACCACCACCTCTGGGGTTAGCAGCACTTTCCCCTAACCCTCCTCAGACCACAGTGTGAGTACTCCAGGAGTGAATTCTACTTTCCTGTTGCAGCTGTGCTTGGCGGGTAACACTTGCATCAGCTTTTTTTTCTGTTTTCTTTTTTTTTCTTCTCTTCATCTCAGCTCTTCCCTTGTCCCCTGCCCTTTTGTTTCCCTTTTGCCCTATTTTAATTTTCATTTTCTCCCACTTCCTCACAGTCTTATTTTATTATTTTCCTTATTCTTCCTTCTTTTTTTTTTTTTAATCTGGCTGAGTGAGTACCTTGTCCCCTCCACCTCTGTGTTTGGTAGTGATACCCCTGACCCTCTGTACCCTGTGGTGCATGCTTTCACAAAATGAGTGCCACATTTCCATGGCAGCCATGTTTGGCAACTATCACTTGCCACTTTTCCTTGTTTTTTTTTTTGTTTTGTTTTGTTTTTGTTTCTTCCTTTTCTCTTTTCTTTTCCTTTTCCCTCTTTTTCTTTCTTCTTGAGTCGCCACTCACCCCACCCCCATTATCTTTTCCTTTGTTTCTTCTGTTCTTCTTTATCTTTCCTCCCCCTCCCATATCCCACCCTTTATTTTCTTTCTTTACTTCTACCTTTCCTCAGCAGTTAGGAGCCAGTGATGCTACCCAGCCATACCCACCCTTCCTGCTGTTCCACCCACTGTGACTGAGTGCTATCACCCACTCCAGCACTACTGGACAAATGACAGAAGTGGCTAACACTCACTCAGCTTGCCCTCAGCTGCTTTGCATGATCAGTGATCAGAGACTTCCACTGCTACCAAATCTGCCCAGAGACAGGTGGTGAGTTCCCCAGTGCTGCCAAACAAGTGACTAGCATAACACTACACCTCTGTTGCCTGGATATATTAAAACTGAACAAAACAAAAATCAGGGTGAAGCAAGACAACATAAAATTAAAGAAAACAATTAATACAATAACAACGCAATATCTCAAAGAGAACAGGCCACTTATAATTATACAAACAAACAAACAAACAAAAGGACGTAATGCCTTAAACAAGATTGTAAAGTACCGGGCCAGAAAATCTTCCAAAGGAAGAAATGTTAGTGGAATTACCTAATAAGGAATTATATTTAGGTACCTTTTAACAAGAAGGCTGGTGGTTCAACCCACCAGCCACTCCTCAGAAGGAAGTTTGGGCAATCTACTTCCATAGTGATACTGCTTCAGAAACCCAAGGGGTCTATATAAGTCAGATCTGAATTGATGTCAGTGCATTGCATAATGGATTAAGAGGCAACTCAAGGAAACCAAGGACAAAAATCAAGTAAAACACAGATAAAACTCTAGAAATATTCCACAAGGAAAAAAAAAATGATAAAAATAAATAAATGGAAAATTAGAAACCACGCTAAAGCAGAAAATAGAAGTAAATACAAAAGATTCATACTAAAATTTCAAAAATTGATACCACATTGGAAAGATAAAGGAGTAGAATTGAATTAATGAAACACAGAATTAGTGAAATTGAAGACAAATCTCAACACCAATCTGGGGAAGAATGAGAAAAAAAGAATTAGATAAAATGAAGAAAGCTTAAGATTTATTTGAGGTATCATGAAGAGGAATAATTTATGTGTGATTGAAATTCCAGGACAGGAAGAGACAAAAAAAAAAAAAAAAATCATTAAGAAAAGTGTTGAAGACTTGTTGGAAGAAAACTTTCCTAAGATAATGAAAGACAAAGAAGCTATATATTCAAGAAGCTCCATGAACCCAAAATAGGATAGACACCAAAACAAAATCACCAAGACATATCACAATCAAACTTTCTAAAACCAAAGACAAAGACAGAATCTTGAAAGCAGCTAGAAGATGAACACTAAAATTACAGAGATAGACAACACAGTGGAAGGACAGAAGAGTAGACTGGAACTGGTTGAAGAACGCATTTCCCAACTAGAAGGCATGTCCCTTGATTCCAGCCTGTATGAAGAAAAATAAGCACAATGATTTAAGAGAAATGAAGAGAACCTTATAGTTACATGCGATGACATGAAAAGAAACAAAATACACCTTATAGGAATATCAGAACAAGAGGAGGCAAAAAATAACACTGAGAAAACTGTGGAAATCTAGCTAGCAGAAAATTTCCCCCATATCATGAAAGAAGAAAAGATATCTGTCCAAGAAGCTCAAAGAACACCATACAGGATGTTGTTGTTGTTGTTGTTTGCCATCGAGTCGGCCCCGACTCATAGCGACCCCTCCTTGGGTTTCTGAGGCAGTATCACTATGGAAGTAGGATTGCCCAACCTTCCTTCCGTGGAGTGGCTGGTGGGTTTGAACAGCCAGCCTTCTGGTGAGCAGTCAAGTGCCTTAGGCACTATGCTACCAGAGCTCCCCATACAGGATAGATCCTAAGAAAGTCACCAAGACATATCATAATCAAACTCTGCAAAATCAAAGACAAAGAATCTTGGCAGCAGCTTGACAAAAATGAAATTTCACCTACAATGGGCAAAAAATAAGTCTAAGTTCTGATTTCTCAGCAGACACCATGCATGAAAGAAGGCAATGGTATGTCATATATGAAAACTGAAGGAAAAGAACTTCCAACTGAGAAGTCTATATTCAGCTAAATGTCTCTCAAATATGCGGGTGAAATCAAGACATTCTCAGACAAACATAAATTATGGGAATTTGTGAAAACCAGACCAACTCTACAAGAAATGCTAAACAGAGTCCTTCCAATAGAGACCCCACAACAAAGAACAACAAATTAAAATCAGCACACTTGATTTCACCACTTAGAAACCAAACCCACTGCCATCAAGTTGATTCCAACTCATAGCATACCCCATTGGGCTTCCAAAGTGGTAAATCTTTACAGAAGCAGATTGTCCAGTCTTGCTTCCATGGAATGGCTGGTGGGTTTAAACCACCAATCTTCTGGTTAGCAGTCAGGTGCCTTAAGCACTGTGCTACCAGAGATATATGCTCAAAATAAGCTCATAAAATAATGCATGCAGAGAAATAAGGGAGTCAATCTGCAGTGACACCAGCAATAAAACAAATAGAGAGAATGAAAGTTTTAATTACTAAACTTCCAAATGGAGAGGAAGAGAGGGCAATGTTTTTATAAAACTGACTGTTCCAAACTTAAGGAGATAAGAATTTACTTCAGGGTAACCACAAAGAAAATTAACAACTTCCTAAGCAAACTGAGCAATCGACTTCCATGGTGATACTGCCTCGGAAACCCAAGGAGGGGTCGCTGTGAGTCGGGTCTGACTCAATGGCACATAACAACAACAACAACAAAGAAAACTGAGAAAGAAGAAAAACACATGGACTTAGCAAGCACAAAACCAACAATAATGAAGAGAAAAGAAGAAACACTTGATGAGCTCAGCACAGAAAAATATTTGGAACAAGGAAATCACCAACAATACAACAAAAAAAAAATAACCACAATAGAATGATAGCAATAAATTCATACCTATCACTAATTAAGCTCAATGTGAATGGATGGAATGCACCAGTTAAGAGAAAGAAAGTGCCAGATTGGATAAGAAAAGAAGACTCATTGATATGCTGCCTACAAGAGACCCATCTTAGACAAAATGATAAAAACAAATTAAAAGTTTAGGGTGGAAAAAAATATATCAAGCTATGGGAACCAAAAAGGAGCAGGAGTGGCAATATTCATTTCTGATAAAATAGACTTCAAAGGGGAAAAAAGCTAAGAGTATAAAGAAGGACATTATATAATGCTAAAAGGATCAATTAACAAAGAAGACATCACCATAATTAATATCTGTGCACCCAATGAAAGTGCTCCAAAATATGCAAAGCAAATATTAACTGAATTGAAAGGAAAAATAGACAACTCTACAATAGTATTAGGAGACTTTTACATATCACTTTCAAGGAGGAGACAGAACTACTAGAAACAAACTCAACAAAGATACAGAAGAACTCAACAGCACAATCAACCAATTCAGTCTCATAGACATATACAGAGCATGCTACCCAACAAAAGTACAATTCACATTCTTCGCCAGTGCACATGGATTATTGTCCAGAATAGACTATATATTAGGACACAAAAAAGAAGCCTCAATAAATTAAAAAAACATTGAAATACTACAAAGCATCTTCTCATATCACAATGCTATAAAATTAGAAATCAATAATAGGAAGATCAAGAAAAAGAATATCAAATATGTGGAAACTGAATAATGCACTGCTCAAGAGCTACTAAGTAACAGAAGAAATAAAGTGTGAAGTAAAAAATTCAGAGAAACAAATTATAATGAAGATAAAACTTATCAAAACCCTTGGGACACAATGAAAGCAGTACTCAGAGGTCAATTTATAGCAATAAATGCACACATCAAAAAAGAAGAAAGAAACAAAATCAACACTCTAACTCAAGAGCTCCAACAATTATAAAAAGAGCAAACAAAAGAAACCTACGGTATCCAGAAGTAAGGAAATAATAAAGATCAGAGCAGATATAAAGCAGAAAACAAAACAAACAAAAATAGAGAAAATCAACAAAACAAGAAGCTGGTTCTTCCAAAAGATTAATAAAATTGCCAAACCACTGACAAATTTAACAAAAGAAAAGAAAGAGAAGATGCAAATAACATGAATAATAAATGAAAAGGGTGACATCACAACAGAACCAAATGGAATATAAAAGATAACAACAGAATATTATAAAGAACTGTACTCCAACAGATTCAAGAACTTAGAAGAGATGGATAAGTTTCTAGAAACTCAAGACCCACCTAAACTATTCCAGTTAAAGATTGAATACTTGAACAGATTCAAAACAAAATAAGAAATTGAGCAGGTCATAAAAATCTTCCTACATGGCATCACTGGAGAACCTTACCATCCATTCAGGGAAGAGTTGACACCTATACTACTCAAACTATTCCAGAACATGGACAAAGATAGAATACTCCCCAATGCATTTTATGAAGCAAGCATAGCACTGGTATCAAAACTAGGGAAAGACACCACTAAAAAGGAAATCTTCAGATCAATATCCCTCATGAATATAGATGCAAAATCTTCAACAAAATCCTTGCCAACGGAATCCAACAACATATCTATATCTATCTATCTATCTATCTATCTATCTATCTATCTATCTATCTATCTAATCATGACCAAGTGAGATTCATATCAGGTATGCAAGGATGGTTCAAAATCAGAAAACAATCAATGTAATCCACCACATAAACAAAAGAACCATATGATCATATCAATCGATGTAGAAAAGACATTCAATAAAATCTAACTCCCATTCTTGTTCAGAATTCTCAGAAAAATAGGGATAGAAGGGAAAATCCTCAACATAATAAAGGGAATGTATGCAAAGCCAACAGCCAACATTATTAATAGAGAAAGATTCAAAGCATTCCACTTGTGAACAGGAACCAGATAAGGATATCCTCTATCACCACTTCTATTTAACATTGTATTAGAAGTCCTAGCCTGGGCAATAAGGCAAGAAAGAGAAATAAAATGCATCAAAATTAGCAAAGAGGAAGTAAATCTATCTCTGTTTGCAGATGACATGATCTTATACAGAGAAAACCCAAGCAACTCAGCAAAAAATTACTGGATCTAATAGAAAAGTTCAGCAAAGTGTCAGGATACAGGGTCAACAGACAAAAATCAGTTGGATTCCTCTAACTCAATAAAGAGACTTCTGAAAAAGAAATAAGGAAAATAAATCATGCCTGCAAAATAAGGAAAAAAATACCATTTACAATAGCTACCAAAAAGATAAAATATCTAAGAATAAACCTTACTAGAGACACAAAAGACCTATACAAAGAAAACAACAAAATACAACTAGAAGAAACTATAAGGGATCAACATAAAATGGAAGGATTTGCCTTGTTCATGGATAGGAAGACTGAATATTATGAAAATATCACCCGAAAAGCAGTCTACACATTCAATGCAATCTTGATCCAGATACCATCAACAGTTTTCAAGGATATGGAAAAAACAATTATTAATTTCACATGGAAAGGAAAAAGACCTTGGATAAGCAAAGCACTACTGAATAAGCAAAACAAAGTAGGTATCAAACTTCTGGAGCTCAAAACTATACAGCCACAGTAGTTAAAATTGCATGGTACTAGTACAATGATAGATAGATAAACCAATGGAACAGAATTGAAAACCCAGAAATAGACCTAACCATCAATAGACAGCTGATCTTTGACAAAGGATGAAGACACATTAAATGAGGGAGAGAGAGCCTCTTGAAAAAATCATGCTGGCAAAACTGTATATCCACTTTGCAGAAAATGAAACAAGACTCATATCTCACCTCATACACAAAAACAAACTCCAATTGGGTCAAAGACTTACATGTAAAACTGAAAACTATATAACTATAAAGATAAAATAGAGGCAAATCTAGGGGCCCTAATCTATGGCATAGGAGCTCTGGTAGCATAGTGCCTAAGGCACTTCACTGCTAACCAGAAGGCTGACGGTTCAAACCCACCAGCCACTCCTTGGAAGGAAGATGGGGCAATCTACTTCCGTAGTGATACTGCCTCAGAAACCCAAAGAGGGGTCTCTATGAGTCTGGTCCGACTCGACAGCACATAACAACAACAACAACAACAATCTATGGCATAAATAGACTATCAAGCATTCCCAAAATGCACAGGCAGTGGAAGATAACCTAGATGACTGGCACCTTTGAAAAATTAAATTCTTATGTGAATTGAAAGACTTCTCCAAAAGTGTAAAAAGATTGGGGAAAATTATTGGCATATCTGACAAAGGACTTATCTCCCAAATGTACAGAAAACTTCGACATCTCAACACCAAAAGGACAAACAATCCAATTCAAAAATGGGCAAGGGACATGAACAGACTCTTCACTAAAAATGATATACTGGCAGCCAACAAACACATAAGGAAATGCTCACAACCATTAGCCATTAGAGAGATGCAAATCAAAACAGCAATGAGATATCATTTCACCCCAGCAATAATAGCGAAGTTCAACAACATAGAAAATAACAAATGCTGACAAGGTGTGGAGAGATTAGAACTCTTGTGCACTGCTGGTGGGATTGTAAAATGGTACAACCGTTGTGGCATACAGTATGGCATTTCCTTAAAAAACTGAAAATAGAAATACCATTTGAACCAGCAATTCCATTACTAGGAATATATCCTAGAAGTGAGAGACAGGACATGAACAGACATATGCACTCCCATGTTCATCACAGCACAATTCACTATAACAAAGAGATGGAAACAACCTAAGTGCCAATCAACAGATGAATGGATAACCAAACTATGATACATTCACACAATGGAATACTATGCTACATTAAAAAATAATGAAGAACACACAAATCATCTCACAACATGGATGAATTTGGAGGACATTATGCTGAGTGAATTAAGTCAATTGCAGAAAAACAAATACTTTATGAACCCATAACTGTAAAAAGTTAAGGAAACATTTACTTAGGGATGGAAACTCACTTTGTAAGGTACCAGGGATGGGAGAGCAGGGGTGGGGAAGTGTCAGACTAGTTGGAGGTCACACATTGATTTGGGTGAGGAGAGGGATGGTATGAAAAGTGTCTGTGACCAACATGATGACATTGGGGAAGGAAGAACACTGAAACACATAAGATATAGACAACAGAGGCAAATAATAGTGTATTCACAATACTGCATTACCAGTAACACCAAATACCAGGCTACAGATAAATGCATAGACAAGTGAGAAGATCAGGTGGGGATTGGTGAACAGGAATAAACCCTAGGCCAAGGATAGAGTTCACTGAAGATAAACTTACATATGTACTTATGCTACAAAATTAGCCACATATTACAGAAGCAACAGAAGACAGAGTTGGAGTAGCCTCTCAGAGACAACCCAACACCTTGAGAGAGAGAATCACCAGGCCTAACAACCTGGTACCATAGTCCAGGGGGACACGAAGCTCAATTGGCACAACATAGCACATAAATGTCTTGTTCCAACCTACTTTGGTGATTAGTGACTGGGGTCTTAAAAGCTTTCGAGTAGCCATCTAAGATGCAAATATTAGTCTCCTCTCATCTGAAGCAAAGAAGAGTGAAGAAAATCAAAGGCATCTGGAAACAATTAGTCCAAGGATATGATAGACCCTGAGGCCAGAAGAACTAGATGGTGCCTGGCTACCCCTCCCAACCACTCGGAAAGGATCAAAACTGGAGATCCTGGATAGAGTGGGAGGAAAAATGTGGAACAAAATTCAAAAACACAAAAATGACCAGAATTACTGGTCAGATAGAGTCTGGTAGAATCCCCAAGAGTATGGCCTATGTTACCCTTCAGGCCTAGAAGTGGGCTTACTCCCATGGATTAGCTCTCAGCCCAACAGTAGGAAGACCTACTTGCAGAACACCTGTCCCAAGGTGATGCACTCACCTGCTTTAGGGAGATACACCCCTTAGAGCAATTGGCCATGGGGCACCAGAGGGACAGCATTCACATAGAAGGAAGGCTGGACAGACAGGAGTGCATGACTAAGAAGGGCACAGGGAGGGGGTAGTCACAGGGACGGGAGGGGAGAAGAGTTGGTTATGGTCTGGGTTGGTAATCGGGGCATGAAATCAAATGAACACAAACTGTGGAATGTAAAACAAATTTTGCTCTATAAATTTGCACCCAAAGCACAATAAAATTAAAAAAATAATAATAAAAACCACAACAGCAAATGAGTCAGAAATGAAAAGGCAATCTGTTTGGTGGGGGAAAAATGGGGTTCTTTTCCAAAGAGAAAGGTATCTAAGTAATTTATTTATACAGTTGAGTGGCTTGAAAACTTTCTTGCAAAGTACATTTTTTTATAACTTCCACTAGCTAGCTTTGGCATAATGAATGCAATGTAGTGTACTGCCCTTTGAGGACAAAGACTCTCCAGCTGCTTTGTCCTGGTCAAAGCAAGCAAGTCTAAATTGCCTTTAAATTCCTGAATCACCCAGACAGTCTCAACACAGGCCCATAAACCTACTGTCTGAAAGAGAATAGATTATACCCAAATCAAATCAACCTGTGGATAACTGCATATTCACCTTAAGTTGAAAAGGTATTCTAAGTCACAGACTGTATTCTTCTTGATACTATTCAGGTTTATTGCAATGAGACTCTGTAAAACATTTTGGAACTTAAAAAACTTCTCCGTGAAACTTAGATTTATTTACAAGTTCACAGTTTTCCAAAATAGTTGTTTTTCCACAGTTTTAGGGCAGTAGAGATGGGTTTCATTGCATCCCACTGCCACCAAGTTGATTCTGACTCATAGTGACCCCCATTAGGTTTCCAAGGCAGTACATCTTTACAGAAATAGATTGCTATTTTCTTCTTCTGCAGAGTGGCTTGTGGGTTTGAACTGCCAGCCTTCTGGTTAGCAGTCAAATGCCTTAGGCACTGTGCCACCAGAGCTCCTTTAGAGAAGGGGCAGACAACATAAAAAATAGTAGTAGTAGGAGGGCCCCTGCATGAATGTGTGTGTGTGTGTGTGTGTGTGTGTGTGTGTGTGACTGTGCGACACATTGTTGCTGTTCTTTTGTTTTTAATTTGACAATTCCATTTAATAATTATGACTTGAGGAGCTATTAATATATTTAATCAGGAGATTAGGAATATGTAGAGATTAATCACTGCCCCCAAAGAGTAGTGGAGTGCATACAAATGCAAAAAGAGCTATTATTAGAATTCTGGACATGATTAGGCATGATTTAGTTAAATTGTCTGGGATGGCATAGAATAAGAGATATCAGATCATGGAATTGGATGTTTGGTCTGAGACAAGGGAAGCTTTAGGTAGAAACACTGTTTGGAGGTACTAAGAGGAAGTCCAGCTCAGGCAGCAGAAAAGGAAAATAAGTAATGTTGCTATTACAGTATTGGAAACAGAGTAGGGCAGAAGACTAAGGACATAAGAAGAAGACCCTCAGTCTCAGAAATCTCTAAGAGAGTAGTAGAGGCTATGCAGGTATTCTTACCTAGAAATCTGTTCCCAAAATGGGATGAGGGTGCGGGTACACTTGCCAAAGAAAGGTGGGTTTGTATTCGAGAGGGACTGAGAGACCAAACATATTTGTGGACTTAGGCGCAAGGTCAGACAAAAATTAGTTACAAAGAAGAAGGATTCAAGTTGAGGAAAGCAAGAATATCAGAAAGTTCCACCCTAGAATTATGATCAAGGACTTCTAAACTGTCTGGCTTAAAGGTCAGGACTGGAGTGAACAGAGGTTATATTCAAGTGGCCACAGTGGAAGATGGAAGAGTTGAAAAAGCTGGCAAATAATGTAGCACCTGAAAACACTAATTCCAAGCAGAAAAGGCCAGGAGAGTCTTAGAGTCTTAGAAAGAGCAATGTTCTTTGAAAGAAAGAATCAAGATCTGTAGATATGGTGGCATCCCAATCAAAAGAAGGCTTTCTTGTAGAAATTGGTGAGCAGATTCTTAAATTTAGAGGTGGGGGGGGGGAAAGAAAAAGAAAAGACCCAGGGTAGCCAAATAATTTTGAAAAAAGAACAGAAAGGAACAAAGTTGGAGACATATACAGCCTAATCTCAAAACTTATATAAGCTTTGTGACTCAAGACTGCATGGTAAACACAAAGTTAAACGTATAGGTCAATGATATAGAATAGGAAATTTGAATATGTATATAAATGTAGGTATATAAATATTCAATTACCATAAATATATATAATTGTTGTTGTAAGGTGCCATTGAATCAGCTCTGACTCATGGTGACCCTGTGTACAACAGAATGAAACATTTCCCTGTCCTGAGCCATCCTCACAATCGTTGGCTATAATTGAGCCCATCACTGCAGCCATTGTGTCAATCCATCTTGCTGAGGGTCTTCCTCTTTTTCACTCAATCTCTACTTCACCAAGCATGATACTCTTCTCCAGGGACTGGTCCCTCCTGATAACATGTTTAAAGTATATGAAATGAAGTCTCACCATCCTCACTTCCAAGAAGCATTCTGGATGTACTTACTCAAAGACAGATTTCTTCATTCTTCTGGCAGTCTACAGTACACTGAATATTCTTCAACACAACCATAATTTAAATGCATCAATTATTCTTTGTTCTTCCTTATTCATTGTCGCTTTTGAACACTTTTGCAGCAGATTTTCCCAATGTAATATGTCACTTGATATCTTAACTGGGGTTTCCATGGGCATTGATTGTGGATCAAATGAAATCATTGGCAATCACAATATTCTCTCTATTTATCATGATGTTGCTAATAGGTCCACCTATGAGGATTTTTGTTTTCTTTGCATTAAGATATAATCTATTCTGAAGGCTTTAATTCATCAGTAAGTGCTTCAAGTCATCTTCACTTTCTTCAAGCAAGATTGTGTCATCTGCGTATTTCAAGTTGTTAATGAGTTTTCCTCCAATCTTGATGCCACATTCCTCTTTATATAGTCTCTATATCTGGTGGCACAGTAGGTAAAGCATTTGGCTGCTAACCAGAAGACTGACAGCTCAAACACACCAGCTTGGTAAAGAGCAGGGTCAGAGAAAAAGGGGAAAGCCCTGGACAAGATAGATTGACACAGTGAATGCAACAATGGGCTAAGGTATAGCAAGAATTGTGAGGATAGTGCACGACCAGGCAGTGTTTCATTCTGTGTACATAGGGTTACTATAAGTCAGAGCCAACTCAATGACACCTAATAACAACAACATAAATCAGAATCAACCGGATGACAGTGGGTTTTTAGGCATAAATGGAGCCCTGGTCTTGTAGTGGTTAAACACTTGGCTCCTAAGTGAAAATCAAGAGTACAAACATAACAGCCACTCCATAGGAGAAATAAAGGTCAGTATGATTCTGGAAAGATGTACAGCCTTGACAACCCTATGGTGCAGTTTAGGGTCATGAGTAGGGTCACTATGAATCAGAATCAACTTCACAACAATGATGTTATATAGAGAGGGGAGGGCAAAGTGTATAGAGGTAGTTCAGTTATTACCCTTCACACAGGAGACCCAGGAAACTCGATATGTGAAAAGGAAAATGATTAGGGTAGATAATTTATTAAATAAATATTAGCTTGCAATTTGGGGCCATAAAACTGAATAAAAGAGAAAGTTGTCATTCCCTAACTCACTATAGTGTAAAAAATTCCTAATAGATTAAATACTTAAATGTTAATTGTTATTATTACTATCACTATTGGAGGAAAAGTGTAGCATAAGATTTGTATAACCTTGGAGTGGAAAATTAAGATATAAACCAGTTGAATAAATATTTGGAAATGTGATCACTCAGGAAAAAGAGAAAACAAAAAATGAAATAACATTTTCACTTCAAAGCATAAAAGACATAAAACATCCAGTTCTGGCACACATGTAGGGAAACGTGCACTCTCAAATATCGAGAGATTGAATTGAGGCAAACAGTAACAAAAAAAGACTAGCCACTTGTAGCAAAATAAATCTGTTTATATTTATAGATATTGTTGGAGAAACTCACTTTCAGAATGTAATATACAAAAATAGTAGTATGTAAGAATGTATATTGCAACATCCTGGCATAGAAAATAAATCAGAAAAATTCTGAATGTCAATTAGTAGGTTGACAAAATTTTGATCATTCTATTTCATGGAATATTAAACTATTAAAAGGAAGACTCTATAGTTTCTGACTTGGTGGGGAGTGATCTGTAAATTATGACTTACATAACTAATATGCTCATCATTGATTTATTGCTCTTTGGGTAATAGCATCTGAATCTCATTTAAGAATTCCATCTTAATTCATGGGCTTCATGTGGGTTTCCACCCATAAGATGGAGCAAAGCATGTAACAACATAGATGGTAACATACCTGGCTCAAGAACATAAAGTTAGTATAAGTAGTCCCTGACTTACAATGAGGGTCCATTCTGACAGCTTTGTTCTAAGTCAGTTCTGACCTAAGTAGAATATCTAACATTTTTTTTTCAGTTTTCATTATTATTGCCTTTTATTATCAGTATCTTTATGAATCTGATCTTTATTTGTCTTTTACTGTTAGAAATGTTATTTATAAACTTACAGATATGATGGCATCAGCAAATTACATTCTACAATATTGTATGTATTACCTATTATTAAAGATGTTTTTAGGTGCCATTGAGATGGTTTTGATTCATAGCTACCCTATGTACAGGAGAATAAAACACTGCCTGGTGCTGCACCATCCTCACAAACTTTGCCTGTTTGAGCCCATTCTTGCAGCCATTGTGTCAATCAATCTAGTTGAGGGTCTTCCTCTTTTTCATTGACCTCTAAATTACCGACCATGATATCCTTCCTTTGTCCCTCCTGACATGTCCAAAGTGCAGGAGATGAACTCTCACCATCCTCTCTTCTAAGGAGCATTCTGGCTGTTCTTTTTTAAAGACTGAGTTGTTTGCTCTTTTGGCAGTCCATGGTATGTCCAATATTCTTTGCCAACACGATAATTCAAAGGCATCAATTTTTCTTTAGTCTTCCTTATCGATTGTCCAGCTTTCACATGTGTATGAGGTGATTGAAAATACTAGGGCTTGAGTTAGGCACAACTTAATCGTCAAAGTGATATCTTTGCTTTTGAACACTAGAAACAGTGTTCAAAAATGTTCAATGTTGGGGGAGTTCCAGTAAAATGGCGGACTAGGCAGAAGGACTGCACAGACCCTCTTCAACCAAGAAAAGGGAAACCAGTTAACACAGACACAGAAGATAATCCTGGACCCCTGAGCCTTGAAGGAAAGGATGCAGAATTGGACTAAACCCCAACTAGCAGAAGAATTTGCATAAAAATACCAAAAAAGGAGGTATATGGAGCTGCGGTCTGGCAGCGATCCTGAGCGAACCTGATGGCACAGACAGCTTGGAGATTCCCAAGTGGTGGTAGGACCTAAGAATTAACCTAAAAATCAGCCCTGCTAGCCAGGGATAGCACGGAGGACTGCTATGGTGGCTGGGGATTAAACAGAGAAGGCGAAGAGAAAGGCGGGCTGAGCTGTGGATTTTGCCTGTCTGGAGGGTGCCACCATTTTGAATGTTCACAAGCGGCTTGGCCATTTTGGATATTTAAAGATACAGTGCTCTTGCAGATTCCAGGGGCTTAAGAACAGGTTCTGCTTGCCAGCAACCCCAAGGACACTGCAGACCTACAGGACTGAAAAGGTGCAACATTCCTCTTGTTACTCTTATACCCCACACTTGCTTGGTGAACGGAGGTGTGGCCATCCCCCACTGCCACCCACCTTCTGGGCCCACAGGAACTCCATCCTAGTCTGTGTGTTCAGATGGAGCCTGGGTGCTCTGCCCTGTACTCCAGCAATCTTTTTTTTTTTTTTTTTCTCTGTTCTTATTTTTTTCTTTTTTGCTTTCTTTCTTCTGGTGTTTAGTTTGCTTATGTTTGTCTGTTTTAAAACTACTATTATTATTTATATTTTTGTTCTTTTTACTATTATTCTTTAGTCTTCCCCTCCCAGGTTCTAGGTATCAGGCTTTTTTTTTTTTTTCTTTTCCCTATTCCTGGTTGAATTTTTTTTTAATTTAATTTCCCCCCCTTTTTTTCTCATAGTTAACCCTATTCCTTGTTTCACTTTTTGCATTTTTCCCATTTTTTTCTTCATTATTCTCCTTCTCTACTTTTTTCTCTCTTTGTGTCCTATCCCCAGATATTGCAGGTTTTCTTGTTTTTTCTTCTTCTTTTTCCCATTTTTCTCTTTTTGGTTACTGTTCCTGTGTGATTACATGGTGTGTATTTTGTCCATGTGCTTTTAGTTTTTTGATCATTATTTAATTGTAATTTTTGTCTAACTAAGTGGGAGACAACAACAGTCCCCATAAGACACAACTACACCCACACCTCCTGCAACCTCACTTACTGAGCAAGAGCCAC
>NW_006921965.1:558016-561677 GCF_000298275.1 Orycteropus afer afer | reverse complement strand
CCATTAGAGAGATGCAAATCAAAACAACAATGAGATACCATCTTGCTCCAGCACTAGTAGCAAAGTTCAACAAGACAGAAAATAACAAATGCTGGCAAGGTTGTGGAGAGATCAGGACTCTCATACACTGCTGGTGAGAATGTAAAATGGTACAACCATTGTGGAAAGCAGTATGACAATTCCTTCAACAGTTGGAACTAGAAATACCATATGACCCAGCTATTCCATTACTAGGTATATATCCTAAAGAAGTGAGAGTCATGACAAGAACAGACATATGGACGCCCATGTTCATCACAGCACTATTTACAATAGCCAAAGATGGCAATAACCTAGATGTCCATCAACTGAGGAATGGATAACCAAACTATGGTACATACACACAATGGAATACTATGCAACACTAAAGATAATGTAGAATCTGCAAAACACTGCATAATGTGGATGAACTTGGAGGACATTATGCTGAGTGAAATAACTCAATCACAAAAGGACAAATATTGTATTAGTCCATTTTTGTAAAAGTCAAGGAAATGTTTATCTATGGAAGGACATGTTCTTTGTTGGTTACCAGGGGTGGGAGGGGTGGGGAGGGAACACTGTTAGATAGATAGAGATAAGTATTGATTTGAGTGAAGAGAAGGGCAATGTACCAAATGTGAGTGATCATTATAGTGGCATTGAGGAAGAGAAATACATAGAGAGGTACATGGGAGGTGCAGACAACAAATATGAACCCTTTTGCATATACAGTACTGCATTGTCAGTGAAGGCAAACATAGGTATATGGATGGATAGATGAGTGGACAGTCTAAACGATTAGGTATGTCTATGAAATGGGGAGTGTATCCAAGAACATATATAGTGTTTGGACAGTCTATACGATTAGGTATGTCTATGAAATGGGGAGTGTATCCAAGAACATATATAGGGTTGGCAGACAATGGTCCTATAAGTTAATGTGAATGATCAGAATTCCCAGGTGTATAGTAGAGCTGACAAGGGGCAAGGTTGTGGTCACTGCTTGGTCACAGCCAGCTATCCAGAGGGACCAAGTAGTTGAACCTGCAGGCTTGGGACCATAGTCAAAGGGGACATCAAGCTCAATTGGCATAACATACTATGCAAAACATTGTTCCACCTCCTACTTTGGCGAGTAGCGACTGGGGTCTTAAAAGCTTACAAGCTGCCATCTAAATGCAACAATGGGTCTCTCCTCATCCAGAGCAAAGAAGAAAGAAGAAAACCAAAAAATCATGGAAACGATTAGTCCTAGTGACTGGTACACCATCCGGTCTTCAGCCTATATGACTATAAGATCAGAAGAACTAGATGGTTCCCAGCTAGCAATGTCAACCACCTGGAAGGGGATCTATGAAGAAGATCCTGGATAGAGAGGGAGAACAATGTGGAACAAAACTCAAAATCATTTGGAGAAAAAAACGGGGGAGGGGGGGACCAGGTTTGCTGGTCCGATAGAGCCTAGTGGAACCACTGAGACTATGGCCCCTAGCTGCCCTTCTGGTCTGGCTTCCAGCCAACAATAGACAGGTATATGATTTGAACATTTCCCTGAGGTAGATACACTCCTTGGAGAGAACAATCATGGGAGAAAGAAGGGCTGTTTATGCACAGGGAGACAGCTCAGGGGGCAGGAATGCATGGAGGGATGAACACAGGGAAGAGGTAACTATCGGGAGGAAGTGATGCATTATGGTAAATTGTGATCAATGTCACGAGACAAAGTGTATGTGAACTGCTGTACAGAAAGTGAATTTTCTCTGTAAATTTTCACCCAAATCACAATAAAAAATAAATAAATAAATTCGCACACACACAAAAAAAAGTTCAGTGTTTCTTGCTGCAGACTTCTTGCAGTTTTTTGCTGTTTGATTTCTTGACTGCTTCTTCAGGCATTGACTGTGGAATTAAATGAAATGTTTGAAAACTTCTTTGATCTTTTCTTTCTTTATCATTTGTTGCTTATTGGTCCTGTTGTGAAGGTTTTTGTTTTCTTTCTGTTGAAGTTTAATACATATGAAACCTGTAGTCTTTGATCTTAATAAGTAATTACTTCAAGTCTTTGCTTTCAGCAAGCACAGCCTTGTCATCTTCATATCACATTTTGTTATTGAGTCTTCCTTCAGTCCTACTGCTGTGCTCTTAATAAAGTCCAGCTTCTTAAATTATTTCCTCTGCATACAGATTGAATAAGTATGGTGAAAGAATATAGCCTTGATGCAGACCTTTCCTGATTTTAAACCATGCAGCATCCCTTTGCTTTTTTGAATGATTGCCCCTTGGTCTATGTACAGGTTCCACATGAGCACAATGGAGTGTTCTGGAATTCCCATTCTTTGCAAAGTTATCCATAATTTGTGATGACCCACACAGTTGAATGCCTTTGCATAGTCAATAAAACACAAGTAAACATCCTTCTGCTATTCTTTGCTTTCAGCCAAGATCCATCTGATATCAGCAATGATATACCTTGCTCCACAAACTCTTCTGATTAGGGCTTGAGTTTCTGACAATATTGATAACAGAAAAAAATGAATAGTCTTAAATGTGGTTCATTATAACTCAAATTCATCATAAGCCTGGTACTACCTGTCCAAAAAAAACCAACAAAATACAATAAAATTATTTTTTTGAGAATGACAGGAATGCTGGAAATAAGAAGCAAAGGCAATCTCACTTTCCTGCAGGAATTGGACCTAAGAATGTTTGTGACCCCAACTGGTGTAGCCATCACTCCACTGTGAGGAAGCCCACCTCCAAAGGAGAGGAGAGCCATGCTGAGAGATGTAGGCAATCTACAACCCCAAGATATCATTTGAGCCATACTTGGAGCAACATGAACTCTTTAATCCCAGTGAGTTCAGGTAGGTTTTCTTTCACTTGCAAAAACATCCATTTTGACACATTTATGTTTTTGGCAACATGAACATGGAGAAAATTGAGGAATAACAGAATGACAGATTTTTTTCATACTGATGACCTAAAGAGGTGAAAACGAAGAAGGGTTGAGAGAGAGTTATTAAATTATTAGTAATATGTTTTGGGGTGTCATTTATTATTAGCATGTATAACATTTGAAATTGGAAAAAAAAATCTTGTAAAAGAGTCATTGCTTGCTTTGGTGATTATAATTGATAAGTCTACAAAAAAAAAAAAAAAAAAAGGCAAACTCATTGCCATCGAGTCGATTTGACTCATAATGACCCCTCCTTGGGTTTCCAAGGTGGTATCTCTATGGAAGTAGATCGCCCAAACTTCCTTCTGAGGAGAGGGTGGTGGGTTTGAACGACTAGCCTTCTGGTTAACAGTCAAATGCCTTAAGCGCTACACCACCAGAGCCTCTGATAAGTCTGCTATTCTGCCTAAAAAAAAAAAAAAGAATATGAAATCTGAATGTATCTGTGCAAATTCAAGTATAAGTTTTCTTTGTTTCTTTATATATATATTTGTTGTTGTTGTTGTTGTTATGTGCCATTGAGTCAGACTCGACTCATAGCGACCCCTCCTTGTGTTTCTGAGGCAATATCACTACAGAAACAGATTGCTCAACCTTCCTTATGAGGAGTGGCTGGTAGGTTTGAACCATCAGCTTTCTGCTTGGCAGTCAAGTGCCTTAGGCACTACACTACCAGAGCGTGTA
>NW_006921965.1:552309-557916 GCF_000298275.1 Orycteropus afer afer | reverse complement strand
TATTCATTAAATGAGAATTTATATTTGATAGAATAGTGATTTGAATAACCTAATAATTGAGTCTACTACTTCTTTTCCTGTAAGTTCAGTGGTAGAATTCTCACCTTCCATGCAGGAGACCCAAGTTCAAGTCCTAGGCAATGCACCTTATGTGCAACCATCACCTGTCTGTCAACAGATGCTTGCATGTTGCTATAGTGATGGCCAGGTTTCAGTGATGCTCCAGACTAAGATGAACTAGGAAAAAAAGGCCTGGTCTCTACTTCCAGAAATCAGTCAATGAAAACCTTATGCATCACAACAGTCTGATCTGCAACCAGTCATTGGGATGGTATAAGACTGGTAGCATTTTGCTCCATTCTGCATAGGGTCACCATGACTCAGGGGCTGAGATGACAGTGGCTAACAACAAGAACTACCTTACCAATCCTTCCCACTTTTGATCAAGTTGATTCTGACTCAGGTTAATTTATGTGTTGCACTGTAGAAGTGTGCTCCATGAGATTTTCAAGGCTGTGTCCTTCTGAGTAGATTGCCAGGTCTTTCTTCTAATGAACCTCAGAGTGGGTTTGACCACCAAACTCCTAATAACATGTCACTATTATTTTTGTGTGCTCTTGAGTCGATTACAATTCAAAGCAACCTTGTATGACAGAGTAGAACTGTCCCATTGATTTTCCAAGATTGTAATCTTTACTGGAACAGATTATCAGGTCTTTTCTTTCACAGAGCCATTGGTGGGTGTGAAACTCCAACCTTTGTGTTACCAAACAAGCTCTTAGCCGTTGCACTACTAGGGATCCTTCCTAATAGTAACCAAACACTCATTTCTGGCAAGTTGATTCTGACTCATAGCAATACTATAGGACAGAGAGAATTGCTCCATATGGTTTCCAAGCCTGTAATCTTTATGGAAAGGAATTCTGGTGGTACAGTGGTTAAAGCATTTGGCTATTAACCAAAAGGTTGGCAGTTCAAACCCACCAGCCACTCTGTGGGAGAAAGATAAGACAGTCTGCTTCAATACATTTGAGCAGTTCATTGACTTTGGTGGCAATGTGGAGAATGAGCCTTGGAAAAACAAGACCAGACTCCTCCATGTGTGGACCTGAAAATCATTTTCCTGATGCACTCAACTCTGCTTTAATCCCAAAATGATGTGATCATAATTTTGAAACACTTCCATACACCCACATTATATTTCTGCTGCAATTCAAAACATTTCATGCTTTTAAGTAAAAAAAAAAAAAAGGTAAAGAGGTTGTTTTTATACCAAAAGGCTGCAAATTGTTGAGGGCATTTGTATCTTCTAAATAGAATTATGTCAGCAAGAACATAATTGTTAGTGCCTCTCATCCTGCACTTACATGTTCTAGCCTCCTTTTCCTCACCTTATAAGGAGAAATATTGTTAGAAAACAAAATTGTAAGAGCTCCTTAATTAAATTGCTCAATTCCTTAATTAGATTTTTTACACATTTATTTATCGATTGTATATGCATGGCTGTCAAGTTGGATCCAACTCATAGGGACCCCTCCTTGGGTTTCCAAGGTGGTATCGCTACGGATACTTATCTCTACAGGGACCTAAAACCACCAAGAAAGAGGAGCCAGGAGTGGAGTGTGTCCTTTGAACTCAGGTCCCTGTGCTGGGATCCTCCTAGGAACAAGAGACATACACAGAGAAAGTCTTCTACTAGAGTCACACTCTGAACGCAGACTTGGAGCTTCCTAAACTGCCTGTGGCCCCACCCCCACCAGCCAGGAGTGGGGGAAATAGAAGCCAGGGGAATAACAGAGCAGAGCAGCATCCAGGCAGCCAAGCCCCATCCCCAGCAGCCAGGAAAGAAGGAGAAAGAGAATCCAGAGGTAATGACAAAACAGAGCAGCACCAGGGATCCAGGTAAGGGGAGGGCAGAGAGGTTCTGAACAGCTAAGTGAGACAAATGTGTCTGTCAGTTTGTCATAATATTGTGCCTTGCATATTGCTGTAAGGCTTGAGGCTATGCCACCAGTGTTTCAAGTGCTGACATGGTTGCACATGGTGCACAGGTTTCAATGCAGCTTACAGACTGAGACAGACTAGGAAGAAGAGAGTCCGTCCACTTCACAGAGAATTGGCTAGGGAAAATCTTTTGCATAGCAGAGAAACACTGTCTGATACATTACTGCACAACTTAGTGAATAGCCCAAAAAATTATCTAATACAGTGCAGGAGGATGAGCCCGTTAGGGGAGAAGACTTTCAAAATATGACTAGGAAAGAGCTGCATCATCAGAGTAGGACCAACCTTACTGATAGAGTAAAACTTTCAAGATTTCCACTTGCTGACGTGACACAACAAAAATTGAGGAGAAACAGCTACAAACATCCATTAATAATAGGAACATGGAATGTATCGAATATGAATCTACAAAAATTGGAAGTTGTCAAAAATGAGATGGAATGCATAAAGATTGATATCCTATTAGTGAGATGAAATGGACAGGGGTTGCCCATTTTGAATCAGACAATCAAATAATCTACTATGCAGGACTGATAATTTAAAGAGGAATGACATGCATCATCACAAAGGATGTGTCAAGATCTTCCTGAAGTACAGTGCTGTTGTTGATAGGATAATATCCATACACCTACAAGGAAGAAGGAAGATGGGGCAATCTACTTCTGTAGTGATACTGCCTCGGAAACCCAAGGAGGGGTCGCTATGAGTTGGGTCTGACTCGACGGCACATAACAACAACAACAATAAGGAAGACCACTTAATATGACTATTATTCAAATTTATGTCCCAACCAGCAAAGCCAAAGATGAGGAAATTGAAGAATTTTATCAGCTTCTACAGTCTGAAATTGACCAAATGTGAAATCAGGATGTGTTAATGATATCACTGGTGACTGGAATGCCAAAGTTGGAAAAAAAGAATAATCATTGGTAGTTGGAAATTTTGACCTTGATGACAGAAATAACACTGGAGATCGCATGATAGAATTTTGCAAGACCAATGAATTATTCATTGCAAATACGTTTCTTCAACAACACAAACGGTGACTATACACATGGATTTCACCAGATGGAGTACAAAGGAAACAGATTGACTAAATCTGTGGCAAGTTGTTGTTGTTATTATGTGGTGTCAAGTCGGACCTGATTCATAGTGACTCCTCCTTGGGTTTCTGAGACAGTATCACTACAGAAGTAGATTACCCAACATTCCTTCCGAGGCATGGCTGGTAGGTTTGAACCACCTGCCTTCTGGTTAGCAGTCAAGTGCCTTAGGCACTACACTAAGAGGTGATGGAAAAGCTCAATACCTTTAGCCAAAACAAGACCAGGAGCTGATTGTGGAACAGACCATCAACTGCTCATATGCAAGTTCAACTTGGACTTGAAGACAATTAAAACAAGTCCATGAGAGCCAAAATATGATCTTGAATATATCCCTCCTGAATTTAGAGAAAATCTGAAGAATAGATTTGATGCATTGAACACCAATGACCAAAAACCAGAAGAATTGTGGGATGACATCAAGAACATCATCCATGAAGAAAGCAAGAGGTCATTAAAAAGATGAGAAAAGAAGAAAAGACCAAAATGGATATCAGAAGAGACTCTGAAACTTTCCCCTGAGTGGAGAGTAGCTAAAGCAAATGGAAGAAATGAGAAGATAAAAAAGCTGAACAGAAGATATCAAAGAGCAACTCAAGAAGACAAAGCCAATAACTATAATGAAATGTGCAAAGACCTGGAGTTAGAAAACCAAAAGGGAAGAACACACTCAACATTTCTCAAGCTGAAAGAACTGAGGAAAAAAATTAAGCTTGGCGATAAAATATTGAAAGATTCTATGGGCAAAATATTGAATGATGTAGGAAACATGAAAAGAAGATGAAAGGAATACACAAGAATCACTGTACCAAAAAAAATTGGTCAATGTTCATCCATTTCAGGAGGTGGCATATGATCAAGAACCAATGGTACTGAAGGAAGAGGTCAAAGCTACACTGAAGGAAATGGTTAATAACAAGGTTCCAGGAATTGACAGAATACCCACTGAGATGTTTCAACAAACGGATGCCCCACTGGAAGCACTCACTCGGTTATGCCAAGAGATTTGGAAGACAGCTACCTGGCCAACTGACTGGAAGAGATCCATATTTCTACCCATTCCAAAGAAAGGTTATCCCACAGACTGTGGAAATTACAGAACAATATCATTAATATTGCACAAAAGTAAAATCTTACTGAAGATAATTCAAAAATGGTTGCAGCAGTATATTGACAGAGAACTTCCAGAAATGCAGGCTGGATTCAGAAGAGGACATGGAACAAAGGATTATTGCTGATGTCAGATAGATCTTGGCTCAAAGCAAAGAATACCAGAAAGATATTTGCTTGTGTTTTATTGATTATGCAAAAGCATTTGACTGGGTGTATCATAACAAATTGTGGATAACATTGAGAAGAGTGGGTATTCCAGAACACTTGATTGTACTCATGAGGAACCTGCACATTAACCAGTAGGCTATCGTTCGAACAGAATAAGGAGACACTACGTGGTTTAAAATCAAGAAGGGAGTATGTCTGAGTTGTATACTTTCACCATACTTATTCAATCTGTATGCTGAGCAAATAATCCAAGAAGTTGGACTATATGAAGAAGAACGTGGCATCAAGATTGGAGGAAGAATCAATCTGTGATACCCTGATGACACAACTTTGCTTACTGAAAGTGAGGATGATTTGAAGCACTTACTGATGAACATTGAAGAATACAGTCTGCAGTATGGATTACATCTTAATATAAAGAAAACAAAAATCCTCACAACTGGACCTATAGGCAGTGTCATGATAAATGGAGAAAAGGTTGAAGTTGTCAAAGAGTTCACATTGCTTAATTCTGCAATCGACACCAATGGTAGCAGCAGTCAAGACATCAGATAATGTATACCCTGGGCAAGTTGGCTGCAAGGGACCTCTTTCAAGTGCTGAGGAGCAAAGGCATCTCCTTGAAGACTAAGGTGCACCTGACAAAGCCATGACATTTTCAATTGCCTCATATGCATGTGAGAGCTGGACAATGAATAAAGAAGACCAAAGAAGAACTGATGCTTTTGAGATGTGGTGCTGGTGAAGACTACTGAAAAGTACCATGGACTGTTAAAAGAACTAACAGATCTGTCCTGGAGGAAGCACGGCCAGAGCGAGAATGCCATACTCTGTCTCCCCTACTTTGGTCATGTTGTCAGAAGGGACCATTCCCTGGAGAAGGATGTCATGCTTGGTAGGGTGGAGGGTTGATGAAGGAGGGGAAGGTCCTCAATGAGATGGATTGACACAGTGGCTGCAGCTGTGGTGTCTAGTATAGCAGCAATTGCGGAGCTGATGTGGGACCAGGCAGGGTGTCGTTCTGCTGTGCATAGGGTCACTATGAGTCAGAGCTGACTCGACAGCACTTAACAACAAAAAAAAAAATCACTATGGAAGTAGATTGCCTAACTTTCCTGCTGAGGAGTGACTGGTGGATTTGAACCGCCAGCCTTCTGGTTAGCAGTCAAGTGCCTTAGGCACTATGCTACCAGAGCTCCAAAACCATATATATATATAT
>NW_006921965.1:536546-551304 GCF_000298275.1 Orycteropus afer afer | reverse complement strand
CCATCTTCCTTCCAAGGAGTGGCTGGTGGGTTTGAACCGCCAGCCTTCTGGTTAGCAGTCAAGTGCCTTAGGCACTATGCTACCAGAGCTCCTACACAATTGTAGGGGCTGGCAAGTCCCAAATTCATGGGTCAGGTGTCAGGCTGAATGGTTCTCCTTATTCAAATGATTGCAGAGGCTGATGAACCCAATATCTTCAGATTAGTCAGCAGGCTTCCAGCTGATAGAGTAACAGGTGCTATCACATCCAAAATCTGCACATCAGGTGGCTGCCTGACAGCTTCTTCAAGAACCAGAAGTCTGAGAAGACGACCAATGCAGAATCAAGAGAGAGAGCAAGAGCTTTGCCAGAATGTCGGTACCTATTGGATGCAGACCCAAAGAAACTCCCCTTCCAACTGATTGGCTGCTTACATAAGATCATAAAATGGAGGATGGTTACATAAGATCTAACAAACCACTGAGAATTATGGTCTAGCCAAGTTGACACATAACATTAACCATCACTGTCCTTAGCTACCAAATGCAAATATCTAGTAGAACCCAGGTCTCTCAAAGGTCCCTGGTAGAAATTTCTTATGACAATCAGTATCTAGATTTTTTTCTTTTCAGACATACAAAAATGTGTACTTCCCAGATCTACTGTAATTAAGTGAGGCTGTGAGACTAGTGGATGCCAATAGACTAGTAAATGGAAGTTACACACATCCCATCTGGGAAGAAGCATAAAACAGCAGGTATGAGAATTCAGTGCTATCTTCTCTCATGCCATGGTTATCAAGATGGTACAGCTATAACATAGTGGAGCTTCTATCAGCCTGGATACCTGTGTGACTATTTAAGAAAAAGAGCCCTCCTCCTACCAACTCCTCACTCCAATGTCCCATCAGACTGCATTGCATACATATCCATGAGCAAGAAATAATACATCAGTGTGCTAAGTTACTGATGTTCCTTTTGTTATTGCAGGATTCTTGTTCCAGCTAATAAGGCTTCAAAGACACCTATGAAAATCTGATACATACTATATGCCCTCTGCTCAGCTAGCTATATATTCAAACAACATTCTATGTAAAGAATATAAGGAAGCTTCTCCAAGAATCTCCCATCACAGGTTAATATTAAGATTAAGGAATATTTAGTTTCTTCCTAGTATACAAATGATATGTATGTGTGTGTATGTGCATGTGTGTACAGAAACACTGCTACTTTATGTTGCAATATAATGTAACGGTGTACAAGTTTTCTAAGTTTGCAACTGAAAATTGGTGAGTCGATGTGAGAAAATCAGTTAGATAATCCTTAAATTGTTCCTCAAAACAGGAAGACAGGGCCAGCCTCTAAGCACAACAGCTCTGATCAGAACTAAAGGAGTAGGTTCCTGCCATGGGCAAAACAGAGAGGACTGGGCATTTGCTAAATGGAGTGCCTTTGTATTGTGAAACAGAAGGTCAAGAGTCATGGAGCTGTCTGCTTTACCTGAGGGGTGAAGTTGTGAACTGAAAACAAGAACCCTTTTGCACTCTAGTTTGTTTACTTCGTAGAAAGTGAGTAGCTTCCTGGTTCTCAGAAGAAGAAAAAAAAAAAAAAAACCTCTCAAGAGTCACATAGATAGACCTCCCTGACATCAAAAGACTCTTCTAAGAAAAAGTATTGGTAAGGGAAATGAAAAAGTATCCAAACTCTCCAGACAGTTTAACCCTTTTTTGACCTATGTGACATATATTGCCCACCAAAATTTTCAGCCTCTCAGGATTCTTAAGAAGCTGCTATCCCAGCGGTGGTATGTGCTCCTGCCTGACAGGGACCTGTGTAACTGTAAGAAATTGAAGAAATGGGCTTTACCCCACGAATCTTACTACCAGAGTTCACTTGGGACATATGTGTGTCACATAATTGTATGGAAATCCATATCACTCAAGAAAAAACTTTCCCTTGATTTCAGCATGCTTTCTATTACTGAAAACCTATGATATCAACAGAAATTCAAACCAGAAAATAATTCAGTCATGAAATGGTTAAATAGTGAGGCTAAAGTTAATGAAAGTGTTAAATATTTTGTCAAAGTGTTTTCAATTTGGCAACACGAACTGCATATATATAAATCAATTTTTGAAGTGTTTGCTAAATCAATCAATCAATCAATCATATCTTCTTTTTTCAATCAATCAATCAATCAATCATATCTTCTTTTTTCGGTGTAACTTGTGTACTAAGGCTACTTCCTGGCTGATGAAGGAAGATACCATCTGTCTTCCACGCCCAGCCTCATTGTGTTGCTTCCCCATTTGGGCTCATTCAAGGTCTTCTCTCCAGCCTTCCACCTCATGTTACTCCCCCACTGCCCTGTCTTCCCTTTAGGGCTCCTGATGCTGCTTACTAAGGGTCCCTGGGTAATGAAATTGGTTAATTAAGCACTCCACTACTAGCTGAAAACTTGGTAGATAAAACACTCCCAGCGTACCTCAGAAGAAACTGGTAACCTGCCTCTGAAAGGTCACAGCCTTGAAAACGTTTGGAAGCAATTCTACTTCTGCACACATGGGGTTGCCTTGAGTCGGAATTGACTGGGCAGCAACTGATTTGCTTTGTGTTTTTGTTTACTCAGTAAGTGCTTGAAGTACGTCAAGGCGGCAACTTGAACCAAATTCCTAGAAGGAAGCAAATGGAAGAGTGGATGAAAACAAGATGACTTATCTGTAAGAGAAGTGTAGGTAATAAATGAAATGCAAATTTCAACGAATAAACATAAACAATGGCTCCTAACTACATAGACCTGGTGAAATAGGATGACATTACATCCCTAGAAGAGTATTTATTCTTTGTCCAAATCAAACAGATTGGATTAAAGGCAGAAGAAATCAAATTGTAAATAATATACATTTACTCCTTAGTGGAGATCTACAACGTGGAAAGGAAGTGCTTCACCCTCAAAACCAAAACCAAAACCAAGTCCGTTGCTGTTGAGTAGATTCTGGCTCACAGTTGCTCTATTGGACAGAGTAGAACAGGCCCATTGGGTTTCCAAGGTTCTAATCTTTTCAGAAGCCGACTGCCACACCTTTATCCCGTGGAGCAGCTGGTGGGTTCGAACCATGAACTTTTTGGTTAGCAGCCCCATGCTTCACTATTGCACCACCAGAGCCCCTTACCTCATCCTTAGGTAAGACTAAAACGGGAGACATAAAGGAGTGAAATACTCTAGCCTGTGTTCTTTCTTCTTCTGACATTTCTGTTGTCACCTACATTAATTTTACTTCTGCCTGAATAATTGTGTTTATTGTTTTTATTTGTTTAGTTAGGTAATTGAAGGAAACATAACTCAGAAGTCACTAAAGAGTTTTTTCTCTTGGTATAGAAATTAAGATCGGCAGTTATTTTCTTCCATAATTTTAAATATGTCATTCTGTAGTCTTTTGGCTTATTATCACTGCTGGTGAGAAATCACTGTCAGTGTTATTGTGGTTTTTTTGAAGGTCAAGTGTCTTTTTCTTTTTTTTTCTATTACTTTTTATACTTTATTTCAGTCTTGGATTTTCAGCTGGACTGACTATGTTTCTAAACCAAAACCAAAGAATGTGACTCAGTATGATTTTCTCTGAATGCTTTTTTTTTCTCCTTGGGGCTCTCTAAGCTTCCTGAGTCTGTGATTTGATGGGGTTTTTTTAATCAGTTATGGAAAATTATTCATAATGATCTGTTCAAAAACTGCTTCTACCTCAGCTTATATCTTTTCTCCTCCTTTGAATCCAATCATACAAATGTTAGGAATATTGAGCATGCCTCCCATGATTCTTACACTCTTGTTCATTTTTTCTTATTATTGTTCTCCTCTGTGTGTGTTTTGTATCAACTTCTTATCCAGCTTAATAATCCAACTGTCCACAAAATTTTTAATTGAAGATGTTATGGGTTTTTTTTTTACCTGTAGGATATGATTTGTTTGTCTCTTATAGTTTCCAATTCCGTGAAATTGTTCATGTTCTCACATATTGTCTTCATCTATTCCTCTGTTCATTGAATGCATTATCCATTGCTGTTTAAAGTCCTCAATCAGTTTGGGTCTGCTACTATTGTCTACTTTTTTCTCAAATGTTCTTGTTTCATCTTGTGTTAAGTAATTTTAATTTTATTCCAAGCATTGGATACAAAAAACTATCGAAATTCCAGATGAATTCTGTTCCCTAGAAATACTTCAACATTTCTGCTGATAGGCAAACAGAAAAACAAAACAAAACAAAACTCACTACAGTCAAGTCAATAGATTCATAGCAACCCCTCCTTGGATTTCCCAGGTGGTATCTCTACTGAAAGACATTGTTCAATCTTCTTTCCAAGGAGTGGCTGATGGGTTTGAATCGCCATCCTTATCGTTACAGTCAAATGCCTAGTTGTTGTTGTTGTTGTTGTTATATGCCGTCGAGTCGGCCCCAACTCATAGCGACCCCTCCTTGGGTTTCCGAGGCAGTATCACTACAGAAGTAGGATTGCCCAACCTTCCTTCCGAGGAGTGGCTGGTGGGTTTGAACCGCCAGCCTTCTGGTTAGCAGTCAAGTGCCTTAGCCACTATGCTACCAGAGCATAGAGTGGAGGTAAAATCACAACAATCCAGTCAGGGACTGAGCTGGGTCAAGGCTGGTTTATACCTAAGACTCAGTCTACCTCTAATTCATCACTACTCATAGGATATAGTCTTTCAGAACTTCTATTGAGAGTCTAGTGGTCTTTGACTCCTTATTCTTGAAGTTCTATTGATGTTTTAGTTCTGGCATGTTCTGCACAGAAGGCCATTGTTTCTTAAGATAGTAGATTTCATTTTTCATATCCAGATGCTTTAGACATGGAAAGTTTTCTCACATTAAAGAAAAAAAATTCTGTCTCCCACACAACTTCAAAATTAAACAAATATCTTGTGTGGAAAACAGCCATGTGTTTGAGACCCTTCAAGTCTCCAATATTCTTTTGGCAACCGTGTGCAATAGCTAAAAGCTTTCTTTTCTCCCAGCACTGAGCCTCTGCCTGGACCCAACCTCAATATTCAACCTGTACCTCATGCCCATATTAAGTAACCATGTTGTTGTTGTTGTTAGGTGCTGTCAAGTTATTTCCAACTCATAATGACCCTATGCATAGCAGAACAAAAACACTGCCCAATCCCATACCAGCTGCATGATCCTTTTTATACTTGAGCCCATAGTCGCAGCCACCATGTCAATCCATTTTGTTGAAGGCCTTCCCCTCTTTCATTGACCTTCCACTTTACCAAGCATGACATCCTTCTCCACAGAATGGTCCCTTCTGACAACATGACCAAAGTAGGTGAGATGAAGTCTGGCTATTCTCACTGTCAAGGAGAATTTTGGCTGCACTTCCTCCTGGACAGATCTGTAAGTTTTTTCAGCAGTCCATGGTACTTTCAGTGTTCTTCGCCAGCATCACAACTCAGAAACATCAATTTATCATCCAGCTGTCACATGTATATAAGGTGATTGAAAATATCATGGGTTGTATCAGGTGCACCTTAGTCATCAAGGAGACATCTTTGCTCCTCAGCACTTGAAAGAGGTCTTTTGCAGCAGACTTGCTCAGTGCTATAATCGTCTGATGTCCTGACTGCTGCTTCCATTGGCGTCGATATAGAACCAAGCAATGTGAAGTCTTCGACAATTTCAATCTTTTCTCCATTTATTGTAATGCTGCTTATAGGTCCAGTTGTGAGGATTTTTGTTTTCTTTACATTGAAATGTAATCCATACTGCAGACTGTATTCTTCAATCTTCAAGAGAAAGTGTTTCAAGTGATCCTCACTTTCAGCAAGCAAAGTTGTGTTGTCAGCATATCACAGGTTGTCAATGATTCTTCTTCTAATCTTGATGTCATGTTCTTCTTCATATAGTCCAGCTTCTTGGATTATTTGCTCAGCATATAGATTTAATAAGTACAGTGAAAGGATACAACCCTGACACACTCCTTGATTTTAAACCATGTAGTATCCCCTTGTTCTGTTTGAACGACAGCCTCCTGGTATATGTATAGGTTCCTCATGAGTACAATTAAGTGTTTTGGAATTCCCATTCTTCTCAATGTTATCCACAATTTCTTATGATCCACACAATCAAATGCCTTTGCATAGTCAATAAAACACAAGTAAACATCTTTCTGGCATTCTTTGCCTTGAGCCAAGATCCATCTGATAGCAGCTATGATTTTCCTTGTTCCACGTGCTCTTCTGAATCCAGCTTGCACCTCTAGAAGTTCTCTGTCAATATACTGCTGCAACCATTTTTGAATTTTCCTCAGTAAGATCTTACTTGCCTGTGATATTAATGATATTGGAAATGGAATGATAAGGAATATTATATTGTTGTTGTTGTTGTTATGTGCCGTCAAGTCGGCCCCGACTCATAGCGACCCCTCCTTGGGTTTCCGAGGCAGTATCACTACGGAAGTAGGATTGCCCAACCTTTCTTCCGAGGAGTGGCTGGTGGGTTTGAACCGCCAGCCGTCTGGTTAGCAGGCAAGTGTCTTAGCCACTATGCTACCAGAGCTCCCAAGGAATATTATATATATGGCTCAATAATTTCCACATTCTGTGGGATCACCTTTCTTTGGAATGGGTATAAATATGGATATTTTCCAGTCGGTTGGCCAGGTACCTTCCTTCCAAATCTCTTGGCATAACTGAGTAAGTGCCTCCAGTAGGGCATCCATTTGTTGAAATATCTCAGTGGGTATTCTGGCAATTCCTGGAGCCTTGTTCTTCGCCAGTTCCTTCAGTGCAACTTCAACTTCTTTCTTCAATACCATTGGTTCTAGATCCTGTACACCTCCTGAAATGGATGAAGATCTACCAGTTCTTTTTGGTACAGTGACTCTGTGTATTCTTTCCATCTTCTCTTGATGTTTCCTGCATCATTCAATATTTTGCCCATAGAATCTTTCAATATTGCAACTCAAGGCTTAATTTTTTTCCTCAGTTCTTTCAGCTTGAGAAATGCCAAGTGTGTTCATCCCTTTTGGTCTTCTATCTCCAAATCTTTGCACATTTCATTATAGTAATTGGGTTTGTCTGCTCGAGCTACTCTTTGAAATCTTCTGTTCAGCTTTTTTATCTTGTCATTTCTTCCATTTCCTTTAGCTACTCTCTGCTCAAGGGCAAGTTTCAGAGTCTCTCCTGTCCTTCATTTTGGTCTTCTCTTTTTTTTCTCTCCTTTTCAGTGACCTCTTGCTTTCTTCATGGATGATGCTCTTGATTTCATCTCACAGTTCTTCTGGTTTTTGGTCACTGGTGTTCAATGCATCAAATCTATTCTTTAGATGGTCTCTAGATTCAGGAGGGTTATATTCCAGGTCATATTTTGGCTCTCTTGGACTTGTTTTAATTGTCTTTAACTCCAAGTTGAATTTGCATATGAGCAGTTGATGGTCTGTTCCACAATCAGCTCCTGGCCTGGTTTTGGCTGAAGATATTGAACTTTTCCATCTACTCTTGCCACAGATGTGAAGTCCACATGTACAGCCACTGTTTGTGTTGTTGAAAAAAAAAGGTATTTGCAATGAATAAGTCGTTGGTCTTGCAAAATTCTACCATGCAATTTCCAGCATTATTTCTATCACCAAGGCCAAATTTTCCAACAACCAGTGATTCTTCATTGTTTCCAACTTTTGCATTCCAGTCACCAGTGATAATTAACACATCCTGCTTGCATGTTCGGTCAATTTCAGACCAGAAGTTGATAAAAATCTTCAGTATCCTCATCTTTGGCTTTGGTGGTTGGTGCATAAATTTGAATAATAGTCGTTTAACGGGTCTTCCTTGTAGGCATATGGATATTATTCTATCACTGACAGCATTGTACTTCAGGACAGATCTTGAAACATCCTTTGTGGTGATGAATGCCACACCATTCCTCTTCAAATTGTCATTCCTGGCATAGTAGATCACATGGTTGTCTGATTCAAAGTGGCCAAAACCAGTTCATTTCAGCTCACTAATGGCTAGGATATCAATCTTCATGCATAGAAATAATAGGTAGGAATAATATCTACTGACCTCAGATCAAAATTAAATGGTTTCCCTCTCAGGAATTTTAGTTTTCTTAGACTTTTTTGCTTCCACAATTCTCTGATCCATTTAAAAAATGTGATATTCAATTTATCTGATTTTTCTATTTGGCGTTAGTAAGAGTGTTGAGCTACTGTGACCTATTATGTCCTACAGGAAGTAGAAGTCTCCCAAAGTTTTTATTTATCATAAAATTAGGGAGAAACTGTTTTTTGTAAACATGCTCAAATTTTCTCTTGATAAAAATAAACACACAAAATAACAAACCATCCTTCTCCAATTTCACTTCTGCTAAAAACTATCATCTTGGATTCTCTCTTTACAGGTTAACACCCTAAAAGGCAGACTCCCCTCACAACAATGTTTCCTATCTTTTCTCCATTCACTAGTCAACCAGCCCACTGATTTTCCTGAATCCAATTGACATCTTTTCCTCTGATTTTTATGACACTATAAATATCCAGTTTTCCATCTAATTCTCTGGCAATTCTTTTTATAATTGTAGTCCACTTTTTCTTGTTATTCCTTCAATGTTAATGTTCCTCTGTGTTTGTTATTTATAGCTCTAGTAGATAGCACCAAACCTTTCACTTAGGCTTTTAATATATATCTGATTGGGAAAATGGTTTACATATAAAGGTGGAAAGAGGGATATAAAATCAGTAATGAGTATAACTGAGTGGTACAACCCTGTAGTAAGAATAGAAACAGGCAGGCTGACACACAGAACTTGTTAGCCCTTTTTCAGAGGAAGAAAAGGAACAGGGAAGAATAGAATCAGCACCTGCGGCAGACTGGTGGGTTCTAAGAAGGTTCTGGGGGGGGGGCGCAGTGCACAAAGTAACCAATTTGTATTTTATTTCTATTTCTATCTCCTTCAGTAATCTTCAATCAGTTAACAGTAGAATAATTACAGTTAACAAGGACTGGATTGCAGATAGGCATATAAAGCATTCGTACAAGAATAATTAAAGAACTTATACACGTTTTGGAGTCACTGGGTGGTGCAATTGATTAATGTGCTTGGCTGATAACTAAAAGATTGCAGTTTGAATGCACCCAGAGGTGCCTAAGGAAAGACCTGGCAATCTACTTCCAAAAATCAGCCATTGAAAGCCATATGAAGCACAGTTCTACTAACACCCATGAGGTTGCCATAAGTCAATGTTGAGTCAACAGCAACTGGTGGTTATACATGTTTTCTGGACCAATAGAAAACATTGGGATAGAGCTTGAAAGTGTGTACTTGGTGAAGAAATGTGCTTACCTTTATTTCAGAATACCCCAAAAATTTTGATTCAAAAATAAATGTGTCCTTTTCCATAAAATTCTATTTCTTTATCAAGCATGGACATGTCCCATTACTTTAAGGACCTTCTAAAATAAAAGAAGTCTGCCAGGTGAAAACACTAATGGCTGAGATCTTGGAATGGTATCTCAGAGAATGCCTCCTAGACTGATACCAAACATCTCCTGAATATACATCAACCAGTGGAGAGGGCAGGGCCTCAGAGTTATTCTAGTTAGAAAGGGAGAGCCAGTAGAAGACCAAAATTACATGAATCATTCAAAAAGAAAAAATAAATATAAAAAAGGTAATACTGGATAACTGCCAGTTAATTTAAAATCTCATAGATTATCAATTATATTAAAACAACTAGTTACCATCTAGCCAATTCTAGCTCATGACAACACCAAGTGTGTGAGAGTAAAACTGTGCTCTGTTGAGGTTTCAATGACTAATTTTTCAGAATCAGATTACCAGGCCTTTCCTCCAGGGTGTCTCTGGGTGGACTCAAACCTCCAAACTTTCAGCTAACAGTCCAGCATATTAACCATTTACACCACCCGGGGACTCCATGACTGTCATTTAAGGAATAAATACTGGGACATCTACTATGTGCAAATCTTGTGCTGAGCACTTAACATATATTCTCTCACTTAAATCCTCTCAATAACCCCCTAAGGTAAGGATCCTTGTAACTATTTTAAAGAAGAAACTAATACTTCCAGACTATTATATAAAAGCAAGCCAGACTGCTGGAGTTAAAATCCTTTCTGTTCCACTTATTAGCTGTGTGATCTTGGGCAAGCTACTTAACCTCTCTGTACTTCTGTTTCCCATATGTAAAATCAGGCTAGTAATAGTACTTACTTAGGAGTAAATTTCCTGACACATAATAAGTGTGTCTGACCTGGGGCAAGTTACTTAATAACAGCCTGCCCAAGTTACTTAATAATAAATTGCCCAAGGTCACACAATCAGTAAACAACAGAGCCAGGATTTCTGTCCAGATTCCAAGCTTTTGCTTGTAACCAAAATATTACCGTGTCATCCCAACTAGATTGTAGGCTTTTGGGTAGATTTAGGTAACAATTAGCATGCATTGTATTTGTTTCACAAAGCTACAAAAATATTATTAATTTTCCTCCATATTTATTTATTATTTATGGCAAAGAACCAAGAGAGTTAACAGACAGTGAAGACATATAAATGCCCAGAAAATTAGCTCTTTGGAACTATGTTTGTGGAGAATGTGTGGGTAATAACTGAGTTATTTCCCCACAGAGGACTGAATTTTATAAGGATAGATATGTTTAGCAGCTGGATATCTGTGAATAAACTATTTGCTTCACAGGAGGAAAAACAAAATCTGAGAAACACAGCCTTCTTCTCTTAGCTTTCACACCTCATTTTCAATGTCATCTCCAATTCTGGTGTTCAGAGCAGCCAGCATGTGTAGGAAACTCTGAGTTTCTTTTTTTTTTTTTTTCCCTTTAAGTGAAAAACAGAAGTGATGCTGGTGTTGCTTTAACTGTGGTTTTGCTCCCCATACCAAATCAGAGTTGTGCCCCAAGGGGTTTGGGCATTCTTAGGGCATTTCCTAGAGTCAGTTTTTAGGTAGTCTTTCTTGTTCCAGACCAAGTTGGCAGTAAAACCATGATGGCACCAGGGAGATTGAAAATTTCATAACTCTGCCTTGTCAGATAACACTGTCTGAATTTGTAACTCACATATGGAGAAATTCTGGATCTTGAATAATATTCTCTTATGTCTCTGTCCATGCCTCTGGAGAACTGACATTATAATGGAGTCAAGACACAAAAAACACAGCGAGCCTGGCTGGGCTGCCCTTGGTTCCAAGGAGGAAACCATGAGAATACTTTCCAGGTTGATCTTGTCACACTTCAGCTCAAAATCCTACAGTGTCCTCTCCCTCTTGCTTACACAATCATATATAAATACCCTGTTCTTGCTTGGAAATCACTAGACAACAGAATCCTGAACTTATGAACTTTCTTTTAAGTCAGTTGTTAGGTGCCATAGAGTCAGTTTCAACTGATAGCGACCCTAAGGACAACTGAACGAAACACTGCCAGTCCCTGCACCATCCCCACTATTATTGCAATGCTTGAACCCATTGCTGTAGCTACTGTGTCAATCATTGAGGGTCTTGCCCTTTCTCACTGATGCTCTACTTTACCAAGCTTGATATTCTTCTCCAGGGACTGGACCCTCCTGATAACATGATCAAAGTAAGAGAGACAAAGTCTAGACATTCTCACTTCAAAGGAGCATTCTGTCTGTACTTCTTCCAAGAGTTCTGTTGGCAGTCCACAGTATGTTCAATATTCTTTGACAAAACCATAATTCAAAAGCATCCATTCTTCCTTGATCTTCTTCATTCATTGTCCAGCTTTCACATGCATCCAAGGCCATTGAAAATATCAAGGTGTGGGTCAGGAGCAACTTAATCTTCAAAGGGACATCTTTGCTCTTTAACACCTTCAAGAGGCCAGTTGCATCAGATTTGCCCAGCTCAATACAATGCTTGATTTCTTGACTGCTGCTTCTTTGGGCATTGATTGTGGATCCAAGTAAAATGAAATCCCCAACAACCTCAATCTTTTCTCCATTTATCATGATGTTGCTTATTTGATCCAATTGTGAGGATTTTTGTTTGCTTTATGTTGAGGTGTAATCCATATTGAAGGCTATGGTCTTTGATCTTCATCAGTAAGTACTTTAAGACTTCTTGATTTTCAGCAAGTCAATTAACACATGTTATTGTTGTTGTTAAGTGCCGTCGAGTCGTTTCCGACTCATAGCGACCCCATGCACAGCAGAACAAAACACTGCCCGATCCCGTGCCAGCCCCACAATCCCTGCTATACTTGAGCCCATCATCACAGCCACCGTGTCAATCCATCTCGTTGAATGCCTCCCCCTCTTTCGTCGACCCTCCACCCTACCAAGTATGACATCCTTCTCCAGGGAATGGTCCCTTCTTACAACATGACACATATTTACTGGTAATGCAGTGGCTAAGTGCTTGGCTACTAACCAGAAGGTCAGTGTTTTGAACTTGCCAGCCACTACACAGGAGAAAGATGTGGCAGTCTGCTTCTGTAAAGATTTATAGCCTTGGAAACCCTATGGGGGAATTCTACTCTTTCCTATAGGGTCACTATGAGTTGAAATCCATTCAAGGTCAAAAGGTAGTTTCTTTTGGTTTGGTTTTCCGTGGACATGGTGTTAGGTGATGGATCTCTTACACACTTGCCTTCATAGAGTCTAGAAGTAAAGACTAACAGTAAGTAGATAGATATGTGGTAAGTTCTATAAGTTAGGACAGAGCACTGTAGGAATATATAACATAGGGAAGTAACGTAGAATGGGTGTCAGAAAAAGTTTCCATGAGGAAATATCTTTGAAGCATAAACTTATAAGGTAAAACTATAATCCTAACTTACAAGTTAGGCTAAAAAACAAAACAAACAAACAAACAAAAAAAAAAAAAACACACTCCTATCAAGTTGATTCCAAAGTGACCCCCTTTGGGTTTCCAAGTCAGTAAATCTTTACAAAAGTAGATTGCCCCATCTTCCTTCCACAGAGAGGCTGGTGGATATAAGCCAACTGCATGCTGGTTAGCAGTCTAATGCCTTAGGCACTGCACAACCAGAGCTCCCTAGGCTGGGAAAAATAAGGAGTAGAGAGCTTTGTAGGTGGAGACAACCCCAAGTTTGAAGGCTCTGAGGCACTGAATGTTTAAGAGCCCAAGGGAGGACTGCTATGGTGGGAATAGAGAGAGGAATAAGAGAGTTTCAAGATGAGGATGGAAAAGTAGTCAGGGCTCTGTCATCTCTGTTAAGAGATTCAGATTTATACTAAGAGCAAAAGGGGAGTTACAAAGCAATTTGATTTTATTAAAAAATAGAAGTCAGAAATCAGGACAGAATTTGCTCTGGATATGTGAAAAATAACCCTACCTGCTTTTAGAAAATGAATTCAAGAGAGGCAGGAGGGAAACAAGTTAGGACACTACTGTCAGAATCCACCTTGGAGTACAATGGTATTTTCTTGAAATGAAAAAGTTTATTAGAAATTAATGTACAGGGCTGCATTTTAATTTTTAAAATCTAATTATACTCAAAGTGTGTATATATACATATATATATAGATATATATATATATATAGAGAGAGAGAGAGAGAGAGAGAGGATATTGCAGTAGCATCTATGTTAGGACACAAGATCCCAGTGATTCAGTGTTGTTGTTATTGTTGTTATGTGCATCAAGTCATAGGAGACAGCAATGGTGTGGCCACCAGTATAAGCTCTGTTTCTAGGCCACATTCTAAGATGTACATTGTTTACAACAGAGGAGCTGTTTGTTGAGAGATGACTCTCCAAGGGTCTCTTTGTTTCTGTACATCTTAAAAGCAGAGACACTAGCTGACTTTGTTCTGGACTATCTTTCCAAAGGAGCTCTGGTAGCATACCTAAGGCACTTGATAGCTAACCAGAAGGCTGGTGGTTCAAACCCACCAGCCACTCCTCAGAAGGAAGGTTGGGCAATCTACTTCTGTAGTGATACTGCCTCAGAAACCCAAGGAGGGGTCACTATGAGTCGGGTACTACTCGACGGCACATAACAACAACAACATCTTTCCAAGGATAATTGTACAGCACACAACCTTGGAGTACAGAATAGTGTCTCCCTCTGGGGAAAAGATGAGGCAGGCTTTGCTGCCCATTATAAAACATCCAGATTGTATAAACTTCTACAACATAACCCACCGCATGTGCAAATATCACCCTTTTCACATTGCCCTATGGAAATTAGGATTCAGAGAACTTGCAGAAATGTTGATACTTTGGCTTCTGCTATTGTTACAGTAATAAATTGTCTCTTAACTCTGACCCAGGAATCTCATGTCTTCTCCCATCATCTAAGAAACTGTTACAAGCTAAATCTCAGAACTTGCCCAGTTTTTGACAGTGTTACTCTCACAGAGCTTCTCTTTTTGCCCCAGCCATGCCCAGGCACAGCCTTGTCCAGGTATTCACCAATGAAAACAAAGCTTCACCATCTACATGATCTTTCTCATCAACTAGGAGAGAGGTTCAGTTAAATAACATGAGTAATTTTCTAACAGACGCATCTGCCCTGTTAGGAGATAGTGAGTTCATAGTAGAGAAATTCTGTCTGGTTGGTGTCATAGCTACAGTGCCTGGAGAGTTAAACCGTGGTTCAGGCATCAGAGGTTGAATTAGAACATCTTTAAAGTTCCTTGCAAGTGCTGAAGAACATAGATGTCTCCTTGAGGACTAAGGTGCACCTGACACAAACCATGGTATTTTCAATCACCTCATATGCATGTGAGAGCTGGACAATGAATAAGGAAG
>NW_006921965.1:500884-529049 GCF_000298275.1 Orycteropus afer afer | reverse complement strand
CCTAAAAAAAAAAAAAAAAAAAAGAATGGCCGACTTCATCTCACCTACTTTGGTCATGTTGTAAGAAGGGATCATTCCCTGGAGAAAGATATCATGCTTGGTAAAGTAGAGGGTCAACCAAAGAGGGGAAGGTCCTCAACAAGATGGATTGATATAGTGGCTACAACAACGGGCTCAGGTTTAGCAAGGATTGTGGAGCTTGCACAGGATGAAGCAGTGTTCCGTTCTGCTGTACATGGATGGGGCCACTATGAGTTGGAGATGACTCGATGGTACCTAACAACAACAACAACAACCAGGTACTCGACTTTGAACCCCTCTCACCACTTGTCTTTTAACCCCTATTTAATAGAGGTTACTATCTAAAGGGCAGGAAATATTTCTTGGGTGCATGCCATAGCAGACAAGGGCACTAGCTTGGTATCAAGCATGCATAGATTCTAGTCTCAGATCAACAACTTACCATAGAACCTGTACTTCATAAGGACCTGATTCTTGATCTATAATATGAAAATAGCATTACCTATCTCGTAGTATCCTCAGAAGGAAGAGAGGCGATCTACTTCTGTAGTGATACTGCCTCGGAAACCCAAGGAGGGGTTGCTATGAGTTGGGTCCAACTAGTAAGGGTTTAAGGAATAAATGAGGTAATGAGTATAAAGTACTTAGCATAGTGTCTGGCAAATAGTAAGGACTAAAGTATCAGCTGTTACTTTTCCTCTTCCACCTCACCCTAGCCCCCAGCTGAAGCACAAGTTCAATACCATTGGAAAGTAGCATTACATTCATACTTGATAGTTACTTGATGCTCAAATGTTAAAGTAGCCCCAGCAAAGGAGATAATGAGGTAAAACAATATAGCTGACTTAAAGTCAAGATCCCAGGAGGAATCTCTCTCTCTCCCTCTCTCTCTTTCATACTTAAGAACTAGTATTCATGAATGAATATCATTATATGACCTTAACACCAAAAAGGCTGGGTTTATTTTAGCACAGGCCCATAATTTATTGGGAGACAAGCATATGGATGAGTTACCCCTTCCAGTGCGTTGTGTGATTCCTTCACTCCAGGCTTTGTGGCACTACTGATTCCTGTAATCACACAATGAGATGAGTGCTATTCTGGCTTGCTAACATAAATGACTTGTAGACTTTTGTGATTGTGTCAAAAAATTCCTGGTAAATATTAAATCCACATTTAGAAAATGAAAAGTAAAGCAGCACTTTAATACTAATTGTATACTTTTTTCTCCCTTCAACTCTAATTTTCTTATTGGCTAATTGGGAGAAATAGATTTGTTTCCAATTATTTACTCCCACTTTGAAGAACAGCCTTCTGTCCTCATGCAAAAACCATAGAAAACCCGGTTTATGTGGACTTATTTTAGCTATGTACTACTATTCAAAGACTTACTGAAAACAACATAAAGTAGTAGCTTCTGTGCTGGGCTACCCCAAAGCCTTGACATCAGATGAGCCTCTGGATGCCGTAGCAACTGCAGCTTTGTAGTCATGGTAACAGCCTTGTGCTCCATAGACAAAACCAATGAGCTTTAAGCATCACTACACTCTAGCTAAGCTTCCCTGACCTTATCAGGGAGCAACAAGATCCCTCTGTTCTTCCAAGTGTATGTGCCCATCAGCAGGGAGGGAAAACTGTGCATAATGTACTTGATTTAAATGTCATACTTGGATTATTCAAACAAGTGAATCCTTCTTCTAGTTAGATGGATTAGATGGAAAAGTTTCCTGAAGTAGACTGTTGATTTCAATTAGCCAGGAGCATTGTTAAGAAAACAGAACACATAACATGCGTGGTTAGAGCTGGGATTACTAAACATTTCAACAGAGTGGAATGTGTAGATTTCACTTCAGTGGCATGGATTAGGAACCCCAGGGGACCTGGGAAATAATTTTCATCTGTTCTGTTGATATTTTACCTCTCATGAAGGAGCATACTAAGGAACAGAATCACATTTCAAATTAATATGATATACTAAGATTGCAATAGCAAGAAGTAAACAGTAATTCAATCTATGCCTGGCATGCAATTTTTTGAAAAGGATTATAACTTCTCCTGCACACTTCCTGTCTAAAACTGGGCTAGTTAATGATAGTCTTGAGAGCTGCATGTTGTTTAATTTCCTCATGTTCACAAGCATGAAATGGAGAGCCAAGGCTAAGCAACCCATTAATAAAAAGGACACAAATAATCCCCTTTTCAGTTAAACTTCACTAGTTGCTCTCAGATGTTACACACAATTGTGTAATCTCAGATGCAAATGTGTAATAACAAGCCATATATATTTCCCAACCATATATTATTAAACTCTTACTGTTTGCTTGAACTGTTCCATTCTTCACAGCATGTTTCACATCAAAAAATGGAGTTCAAAATACTAAGCTTTTACTGCTATTTGAAATTGTACTTATCTCTTTTCTCTAAGTGCATTCTTAATTCTGTCCTATAGTGTTTTCCTTCTAGACCAATATTACCTTTTATACAGATGCTCTAGTTAATCTAATGCTTCTCATTTGTACTGATTCAAATGAGTAGCTCATTCATTCATGTAGTCAATTAATATGTATAAAGTGCCTATTACATTTTATGTTGGATGCCATTGAAGAACTGACACTTGCTCTTGTTGTTATGTGCTGTCGAGTCTGACCCGACTCATAGTGACCCCTCCTTGGATTGCCGAGGCAGTATCACTACAGAAGTAGATTGCCCAACCTTCCTTCCAAGGAGTGGCTGGTGGGTTTGAACTTCCAGCCTTCTGGTTAGCAGTCAAGTGCCTTAGGCACTATGCTACCAGAGCTCCTCTTAAGGTACTTATAAGCTAACTTGATTGAAATAGATCTTTGTCTTTGGAGAAATTAAATCATCTTAAACAATAATTTAAAGTCACCACTGTTCTGCCTTCATTTGCAACAAAACCTGAGGAGAACTGGAGTTTTACTTCAGTAAAACTTCAGTGTGTTTAGTGCACTATGTGTTTGTTTTGTTGTTTTGGCTTGGTTTTGCTTACTCAAAGATACAAAGGCATGTTTGTTTGTTCTAAAGCAAGGTATTGTGTATGAGAAGTACTTTAATACAGGTATTTACAATCATGACTGTGTTATTACTGAGTATTTTTTTATCAGTACCTTGTGAAACAGTACCTTAAATTTTTTACTGGAATGGAAAGGTTTTTTTTTTTTTTTTTCTGTCAGGAAGATCACAGTTCTTGCCTAATGGTATCTTTGGTTTTATGGCTTCCACTAGATGAAGAAGGTGTTGTTGGTGAATATGTTGGAGCTGTCATAAAATGGGCAACAAAGAAACAATATTAAATGAAACCCAAATTTGATTAACTCACCTTAAAAGAAGTTGTTGTCCAAGAAATTACTTCACCTCTAAACTTTGATCTGGTCAAATGAAAAATGGAAGCCAAATAGAGCATTGATGTTATTATTTGGAAAATATTCTGATTTGGCACTGAGTCCTTTTGATAGTAAAACTTTGACAATTATAATTTTTATATCATTCCATTTTATCTTCATTTACTATTGCAATCTTCGTTAACACTTGATGAGCAGAAAATGTTAAAGAAAGTTATTATCATCTTGCAAATCAACAACAACATAAAAATTATGTGTCTGGAATGGACATTAGTGTTCATCTAGTCCAATTCTTTCATTTTGTAAATGAGAAATTGATGTCTCTAAGTTTTCTTCCAGGAGCTCTGATGGCACAGTAGTTAAAGCATTGGCTGCTAACCAGAAGCTTGGTGGTTCGAACTCATCAGCCGCTTCACAGGAGAAAGATGTAGCAGTCAGTCTACTTCCATGACGATTTACAACCTTGGACATCCTATGGGGCAGATCTACTCTGTCCTTCAGGGTCATTATGAATTGGAATTGACTCAATTGCAGTGGGCTTACTGTTTTGGGGTTTTAAGTTTCCATCCAGCTTAAAATTCCAGATTTGACTATTTCTTAACAACCCAACCAAATTGACCAACTGGTTTGGTACCAGTCTTGATTTCCAGTAAAACACAAGTTGCCTGCTTTTAGTAGGACTCCTTTGATTCACTTGCTTTAATTTCTTTCCCATGCTAGTTTTCTTCCATTTCATTTATTTTTAGCCTCCTCTAAGATGATTAATAGAGTTCTGGTGGCTCAATGCCTAAGGTATTTGGCTGCTAACCAGAAGGATGGTGGTTCAAACCCACCGGCTGCTCTGAGGAAAGAAGATGAGGCAAGGCAATTTACTTCCATAAAGATTTACCAACTTAGAAACCCAGTGGGGGTTACTATGAGTCAGAATTGACTCGATGGGAGTGGGTTTGGTTTGGAAGATGATTAAAGTTCATGGAGAGATTATAAGAGCCATGGACTAGCTCTCACTGAGATGAGATAATCTTAAATTTTGGAGGAGGGATATAGGTTAAATGTGGGGAAGAAATGGATAATAGTGATTGATAATGGCTCCCAAGAACTCTTATGACTTTTCTGAGTCTATTATTTCTTATGAGTCTGTGATTTCTTTTGTTAATATTATCTTTTGAGTAGTCTCCATATGCCTTCATATTTTCAATTCATTCCCTCACTTCATTCTTCAATTCTCATTTTTAGCCATCTATGAACTCACCTTCTCTTGATGAGCATCTTAATGAGAACCAAGGTACAATGTCATTTAACCTTCAATGTCTGAATATGAATATAAATTCATGGTTTGTTTTGATTCTTCAGGATAAAATGTGTGTGAGAACACACTCACAAACACACAAATACTGATGCAGTCTCTTAAGGACAAATGAATCCCATTTACAAGTTGGAAGATAAACTATGTTTGAGAAAATTTGCCTTGAGCTGAACTTCATCGTTTTGCTTGCATGCCTCCTTGCACAGCATGACCACATACACTCTATCTCTTTATTTCTTTGGCAACTCTGCGGAGGATTTCCCTCACCCACAGTGTTTCATGTTCTAGTACTTTCCTTCTCCCTACCCACTTTGAAATCTTACTTTCTCTGGATATTATGCTCTCAAGATCCTGGTCTCTAAAACTAGCTATAATCTTCTAAATTATTTGTCTAAAGACATTAATGGAAGATAATGACTTAATGTACATCTTAAAAAGACCATTTAGGTCCTGGACAGAATGGGAAAAAATGTAGAACAAAATTCAAAACCATAAAAAAGATCAGATTTACTGGTCTGAAAGAATCCCTTGGGACTATGGCCTTTAGATACCCTTCAATATGGAATTGAACCCACCCCTGAGGATCACCTTATAGTCAAACAATAGACAGACCTATAAAGTGAACAATAATACCTATGAGGAATGTAATCCTCAGAACAATCAACCACATGAAACCAAAAGAGTAGCCAAAACCAATAAAAAGAAAACCCAAACCCACTGCCATCAAGTCGGACCCGACTCATAGTGACACCTCCTTGGGTTTCTGAGCCGATATCACTACAGAAGTAGATTGCCCAACCTTCCTTCTGAGGAATGGCTGGTGTGTTTGAACCACCAGCCTTTGGGTTAACAGTCAAATCCCTTAGGCACTACACCACCAGAGCTCCTAAAAGAGCAGCATTTGCTAAAAACAAAGCTCAAGAGGCAGGGAGGAGCAGGAAAGAAGGACAGATGGAAATGAGGAACCCAAGCAGCAATACTGAAGAGTGCTGTTGCATTGAGGGGATTGCAACTAATGTCATGAAACAAAAAATATATACAATTTTTTTAATGGAAAACTAATTTGCCCTGTGAAGTTTCACCAAAACCACCATAAATTTAATAAATAGATAAATAAGAACCCTCCAATGCCTTAATGTAAATGAGCTCAGGATTTCTAGTGCTGTGACATTCTAAAAGGGAAATATTTTAAGAATTCATACTTTTCTATGCCCTTTAATTTATTCTTTTGATGGCTACTTACCACCCACTGTGATCCAGCCTTGTTCACCCAGTGTATCTTCTTGTTTCAATGAAATAACTAAAAATAATACCTTTCGTGTATTGTCTGAGTGTACGTTGTATTAAGTACCTTATATAAATTATCCTTAATCATAAAAAACATAAAGTGGGATTCATTTTATTGACCACATTTTTCTGTTGAAAATTGAGAGTAAAAAGGATTAGCAATTTATCCAAGGTGACATAACTACTAGGTAGTGAAGTTGGGAGTTGAAGTTGGTCTTATGGCTCCAAAGCCCATATTTTTCTGCTATAACTCTCCACCTGCAGCTAAGATCTATAGCCAGTCAGCTTTGCTCCAAGACTCATTGATTATTCTGCCTGGAATTTTCAATCCATAGGAGACTGAAAGGCTTAATTCTCAGTTAGACAAAAATTCCCCAAGAGAGAATGTTTTCAATAAACATAAAAACAATTTTCCTATAGTTGAATTTTTTAACTTTGGTGAACATTAGAGAGAATTTGGAGTGTGTGTGTGTGCGTGTGTGTGTTTCAGTAAAAAGGAAATAGTGGCATTTTATTTTTTATATTTCTAAAAGCAACAGGGGATGCTTTCAGAAATATCTATCTATATCTATATCTATATCTATATATAGATAATATATATTTTTTTTAAATCAGCAGCAGAAAAACATTAAATAGGATTGGTTTACTGAATGTCTAACTGACTAGGGGTGCAAGGTGAACAGACTTGGGATCGTCAGTATTTTCTGAGACAGTTCAGCCACAGTATCCTTACGTTTACCTCAATTCAAAAATATTTTGGAAAAGAGAGAAGTATTTGAGCCTACATCATGCCAGGAATTTTTACTATTCTCCTGGAAATGTAGGCAAGATAAGTCCTTATTCAAAGGATTTGTTTTGACCATTTTTCTGCTACAACATTCTACTAGGAGAGATTTCATAAGAGATAATATGTGACCAGTCAGTTCTTTTATTGTCGTTTTTGTAGAACAGACATTTTACTGAAAAAAAATCCATAATTTTAGTCAAATTACAAAATAATGATGGTATTTCTAAGAAAGATAATGATAAAGTAAAACTATTTTACATTAATTTAGTTAGGGTTTTTTTTTTTTTTTTGTATTCTAAAGAAAAGAGGAGAAATGTAAAAGGAGGGAGAGAAGAAGGAAAAATTAACCTTTGGATATTAGGATAGTGTTTCGGGTTGAATTCTGCCCCCAAGAAAGATATGTTGAAGTCCTAATTTCTGTACCTGTGAATGTGTCCTTGTCTGGATAAGATTGTTATAGAAGTAATTGGTTAAGATGAGGTCATACTGGAGTAAGTTGGGCCCTAACCCAGTATGAATAGCGTCATAATAAGAGAAGAAGCACAGGGAAGGACATAAGGGTGACGGCCATGTGAATACAGAGGCAGGGATTATAATGGTGCAGCTGCAGGCCACAGAAGGGTGTTGCCAACCACGTCCACAAGCTCAGAAAAGGCAAATAGAGATTCATCCCTAGGCCCTTCAGATGGACTGTGGCCCTGCCAACACCTTGATTATGGACTCCTGGCCTCCAGAACCATGAAGCAATAATTTCTGTTGTCTTACACCACCCATTTATAGTATTTTGTTATGGTAGCCAAAGAAATTGAAACAGGTGGTAAACAGAGGTGCAGGGCTGTTGAAATTGTGGTAAAAATCTGCCTAGTCCTTATCCTTATCATAGATAAATAAATTCAATATATTTTCTATCTATAAGTGATAAGCCTTGCTGTGTTTGTTTATTGTGGTAATCATTGCACTTGAGCAAAATACACTGCAAATAAGTGATGATGGAAATGTAATTCAGCAATAGGGGAAAAGAAAGGAATTCAGTTCTTCTGATTTGATGGTGAAAAAAGTTATTAATTTTACCAAGTGCCAAATGTGTAACTCTGGTTGCAAAAGTCTACCAAGCCCCAGGGGCACTGAAGACTACATGTAGGCCAGCTTGTACTATTAATAGGCCAAATCTATTGATTCCATAACACGTAGTCTTCTTCCAGGACTTGACCATTGACCTAGCTCCTAAACCATTTGGTATCTTGCACTTAGATACTCTTTGATCCACTGGTGACTTGATGACACTCTATTATACAATAAACCATAAAAAACAAACCCACTGCTGTCAAGGTGATTCAGACTCATAACCCTATAGGATAAAGTAGCACTGCCCCTTAGGGTTTCCAAGGCTGTAAATATTTACTGAAGCAGACAGACTTAGCTTTCTCCCACAGAGTAGCTGGTGAATTCAAACTTCCAGGCTTTCAGTTAGCATCCAAATGCTTTAACCACAACACCACCAGACCCCCTTGTGTTATATTAGAGTTAATAGTAAACATAATCTCATTCAAAAAAATGGCTAAACAACTGTTCCTTCCATCAGATCTGGTATATGCTTTGGCAATGCATCTATACTGCTGGAAGGAGGACACATAAGGCATGAGAGTTCTCAATTTTGGTGGTTTAGAGATGGTCGTAAGGAGGACTTCAGATTAGTTACTTCTGAACAAGAATATCAAGTTTCTGACTTGCAGAACCAGACATTTAATTGCCAGCTAACCTGAAAGAGACCAAACCCAAAGGAAATCATTTTATTAATGAAATTCACAAGAAACTGATTTGCAAGTCTTGGTATCTCTCCTTACACCTATCATTAAACTTTGAATGTGGGCATATGAAAAGCATTTACAAATTACAGCATCTGCATAATAAATAATTAATAACCAGGATTGTCATTCACTAGTTTATATTGAGCAATATAGCTTAACTTGTTTTGGAATCATGAAACCCATTGGGAATATTTTGAAGATATAAAAATTTCTCCTCAGAAAACAAATATACACTTCCACTCAACATCTTGTAGACAATATTAAAATGTTCCCAGGACCTTTTTAAAACCATTTGTGGGCATTAGTTGAAGAAACTTTGACTCAAAGGACCATGAATTTCCAGTGATCAGTATATTTACACCGTAAGTTGAGGTATTATTATTTCAAGGCAAATAATGTAAACATAGAAAAGGCTACTTAAATAGAAGGCTAATTCCAGGAAATTAGAAATAAGCGTTAGATTTTCATACTAAGTAAGGTAGAGTCTGATGAGTTAAATGCATATACTCTACAAATGTATATATGGCTCTCAATGGTAGAGAGGAGCAATTTTGCTCCCCAGGGGACAGCTGGCAAAGTGTAGAGGCATTTGTGGTTGTCACAATGGGGAGTGGAGGTTGGCCTGCTGGCACCTACTGGATGCAGGCCAGGAATGCTGCTAAACATCCTACAGTGTTAAGGACATCCTCACCCTCACATCCCATGAAGCATTATTCAAACCAAAAGTCTATAGAGCTGAAATGGAGAAACCCTGATCTAACCACTTGTATCTTTATGATTCCTTTTACCTAGATGGTGATATATAACAGAAACACTTATATACTTTACCATAATTTGCAATTATAAAATATAGGAGCATATGGTCACAAAACCCCCTTCTTCAATAGTGATTTCCAAAAATGATTTTGCAATGAAAAATCCTGATTACGCCAAGTTTACCTCCTGTGAATATTGGTCTTATTTAGTTCAAAGGGTTCCAATTTCTTAACTATTTTTGCTCTTTGATCTATTTTTCTGTTGTTGCTGTTCCCCTTCCTTTTTGACATATCAGTAAGCAAATTTGAGAAACATATTCTTAAACACACAGACTTGAGAAGCATGCCAACCAAAAGAAATTGGATAAAGCTGATTTTGACCCATAGACACCCATATGCAACAGAATGAAACACTGCCCAGTCTTGTCCATCCTCACAATCATTGCTATGGTTGAGCCCTTAGTTCCAGCCACTGTGTCAATCCATCCCATTGATAGTCTTTCTCTTCAGCTCTGACTCTCTGTCTAAGCAAGCATGATGTCCTTCCCCAGGGACTGATCCCTCCTGATATCATGTCCAAAGTATATGAGAAGCCTTGACATCCTTGTTTCTAAGGAATATTCTAGCTGTGCTTCTTCCAAGACAGATAAACAATTTCCTGGTAACACCTGCCAAATAAACCACTGTGCTTGAAGCCTGCTTTCACCCTCTGTCTCTGGAGAACCTACATTAAATTAATACCTACATAAGAGAAGAAAGGAAGTGAACCAGCTGAATCCAACCTTGCTGGAATATCACTGGGTCAGGGCAGGCCAGTGGCAGTTAGGTGTTGCAGTGTACAGGCAAGACTGCCTGACCTAGATAGACACTTCTTCCATATTTCCCTATAATATGGCTGAAAAGGAAACAAACAAATGACACTTTGCCAATGAAGCTGCTTATTTTGCAAATGTTAAGGCTTTGTTTCCTCATACTTCCTTTGCCTCTTTCGAAATATCTGTACCCAAATTGTGGGAAATGGCAAAGGCTCCTACTTCGACCCCTAGTCAATATGAAGCATCCTGGGTGGGGTCATTCTACGGAGGCTTAAACAGTTCCTTTTCAGTTTTAGTAACTGTGAAAACTATTGCAAACCCTCTTGGGAAATAATGTTGTTGGAAGGGAACTAAATTTGAAGTTTGGGTATTGCTGGTTCATTTGAAAAGCAAGCATATGGCATTAAGTGAAAACGTTCTAATGAGTTATTAGTGGATTATCCTGGTCAGCTGAACAATGATTTGAAAACATCTATTTGAGAGCTCTGGTAGCATAGTGCCTAAGGCATTTGACTGCTAACCAGAACACTGGTGGTTCAAACCCACTTTCCACTCCTCGGAATGAAGTTTGGGCAATCTACTTCCATAGAGATACTGTCTCAGAAACCCAAGGAGGGGTCACTATGAGTCGGATCAACTCCACAGCAATTAGTTTGGTTTGGTTAGAGAGTTGTCCAATTAAGTTTAGAATGATTCTAGAGACATCTTTCTGCCCACAACACTGAGAGTGAGAAGGAATATAATGGCAGCAGGATATTCTACTGGGAAAACTTGGTGTAACACACAGTTTTATTCTGAACATTTTTGGATGGATCACTTTTGATGTTGAAAAAGATATATAACAAAACATCATTATATAGGCAGTAGCCCATACAAAGTTATTGTTAGATAAATATGCTATTTATGCTAACTGTATATATGTGTGTATGCATGCGGGATATTATTTACAGTTTAAAAAGAGTTATAGTTATTAGTCACTTTGTTTTATGGTTCATTTTATGTATAAATGTGGCTAGGCTATGGTGCCGCATTGTTTGATCAACCAATAGCCTACATGTTGCTATGAAGAAACTTACATGTGACTAGCATTTACTATCTGTTGGCCTTAAGTAAAACAGATTACCCTCCATAATGTGAGTGTGCTTCGTTCAAACACTTGAAGATTAAGAGGGAGAAGGATTCTTCTTCAGGACTAGAACTAGACATCTTGATGGAATTTCCAGACAGACCACCGCCTGGTTTTCCAGTTTTGGACACAATACTGTAGGAACTTAAAGCTTGTCAACTGACCTAATGGTTTGGGACTTGCAGATACTCTAGAAACATGTAAGCCAAATCCTTAAACTAAATCTCTGTGTGTGTGTGCACACATGTGTAGGCATGCACACATGCATAATAGGAGAGAAAAATAAAATAAAAATAACTCAGTGCCATTGAGCCAATTCTTCTGGAAACCTTTATAGAAGTAGATTGCCTCATCTTCCTCCCTCAGAGCAGCTGGTGGGTTTGAACTGCTGACCTTCTGGTTGGCAGTCAAATGCCTTATCCATTGCACCACCAGAGCTCCTATAATAGAAGTCTGTGACAAAAAGGAAAATAAGGATAGGAACTAAAAATTAGGAAATCCCATTAGAGGTGATTATAAGTAATCCCATCAACATCAGATTAACCTGCTCTAATCTAGTGTGTTCAAGCTCACATACAGTTGACTAACTAAATAACAAAAATAAATAGATAAACAAAAATCCCAGACATGGTCCAGAGGTCAATTTCTTCAGAACACAAGGAAACTGTACATGAACACATGGGTTTTGGGATTAGTAGTATTATCCCAGCACATGTTCATACATAGAGCATCCAAAGTGCATTAGCTCTGTGGGCATATATGACTTTCAGTGTGGTTGGCAATGTGGTTATAATCTGTAAATAATTGAAAACTTTTCTCAGCAATCTGTAACTGGCTCTCCATCACTGGTTCTATTTATTGAGATCAATAATGAAAGATGTATCAATGTTAACAGAGGGTCAACACTGAGTGTATAGGCAAGATTTCAGCCCCTCTCAGAAATATGTTTCAAAACAGTGTATAAGATTAAAGCTCTTAGTGTTTCCCAGTGAAAAAAACAATCCCAAATTAGTGACCACTGCAGAAGCTTCCAATAAATACTGATGTAATGTTCTTTGTGTCAATATATCTGTGACTGAAAATCATTTTAAAATCTTCCTTTTTCACTTAGCCTCTAAATATTCACCTACAAATTTGCAGGTATATGAAGTCCCCAGGTACTGCCTAACAAACATATATTCAGAAAGTAAACAGCGCTCTTATTTACAAGTTGGTATTCTTTTGCTGCTCAATATACAGAGATGAAAAGAAACTTGTCTGTCTTGATTAGCACTGCTCAGTAGAAATACAATGCAAGCCATATGTGTAATTTTAAATTTTTCTGAAAAATAAAGAAAAAGTAAAGTTAATATAACTAAACATATAAAAAATATAATCATTTCAGATTGTGGCACTAGCCACATTTCAAACACTCAATTGTCACATATGTCTAATAGCTACCATACTGGGAAGTGCAGGTCTGGATACTAACTCTCTATGCTATTATCAGGCCTTGAAGATGAGGCTTGGGAAAGGGCTAGCAAAGAAAATGATGATTAATTTATAATATTTTTATAGAAACATCTATAGGAAATCAAATAAGTAAATAAATGTATGAGATGTTGAATTTCTAGAAATGACAAGAAGGGAGATATAGGAGAAGGCTGTGATGGAAGAGAAAGAAGGACTGAAATAGGGGAATCCCCATTAGACATGATCATAAGTAAGTAAGTGCTAAGGTCTATTTCCACACACTGACTTTGAATTAAGTGGCTTGATGACTAACTCATAGAAGAGAGAGTTTCTGGATGAGCAGAAACAGTCACAAATGTATGTAAATACATTTTGTTAAAATTAATGAAAAAGAGGTTGCAGTGTTGCTGAGACATATGACTGATGTAGTCTGGCCTTCTGCTGAGTCTTTAATGAATCTTGTCTTAAAATGTCGCTACTGAATTAATTCACTGTTGTTACCCTGATAGGACCTACCGGTCTCTGTAAGTCCAGATGACATATTGATGAGGAGGTGAGAAAGTGAAAGGGAGCAGATAAGGAAGCAGGGAGTTCAAGGGTGTGAGAATAGAGAGGGAAAGTAAGTGCTAAAGTCTATTTCAACACACAAGGATGGCAGGTTCATGATTTCCATTCAGGCCAGGAGGCCACAAGTGAGACTTCTTTTCTCCAAATTCTACATTTCATCTTTTTATGCCCACCTCCTGTACCTCACCTCAAACTTTGGCCAGGAAGAACCCACAATTCTATAACAGCTCTCCATTCTCAGGAACTGTTGTGGTTATAGAAACTGAAGATCCTCAATTTCCTGAACTTTGGGAGAAGGACCACATATTATTCAAGGTGACATCCCAAGTGCCCTGCATAAGCCATGTATAGAAGAAAGATTTTGTTGAAAATTGTTCTTGATCATTTTAGTGAACTATAGTTCTCAGGCTTGATTGACTTCAGAGCTTTGAATTCTCCAAATAATTAGAAGAGGTCAGTTACAGAGTTGCCACAGCTGTGGGAATCATTGCTTATGAGCTGTAAGAACCTGGACTCCCTCAGTTTTCCCATCCATCAAATCAGTATGATTATACTACATTTCTCAGAAGTGTATTACAAGGATTAAAATAATGCTTGACACAGAGTTAGCATCCAGCACATAAAATGTTTTATATCCATTTTGTTTTATGTTCTACCTCCAGTGCCAAGAATAATATCTAACACATAGTAGGCATTCTTTATTGGTGAAAAAATGGAGAGCCCAATTTCATATCAGGTACCAAAGCATTGGTTTTGTTTCTAAAGTTAAATCTTTGGGTCATTAAGAAAAGATGAGAAACTGTCAACACTTCAACAACAAAAATAAATGATCCAATTAGAAATGGGCAGAGGACATAAAAAGGTACTTCACAAAAGAAGATATTCTGGCAGCTAACAAACACATGAAGAAATGCTCGAGATCATTAGCCATTGCTGTCATGGTTAGGTGCCATCAAGTTGGCTCTGACTCATAATGACCCTGTGTACAACAGAATGAAACACTGACTGGTCCTGTCCCAGCCTCACAATCCCTGCTATACCTGAGCCCATCGTTGCAGCCACTGTGTCAATCCATCTCATTGAGGGTCTTCCCTTTTTTCATTGACCCTCCACTTTACCAAGCATGATATCCTTTTCCAGGGAATGGTCCCTTCTGACAACATGACCAAAGTCAGTGAGACAAAGTCTGGCCATTCTCACTTCCAAGGAACATTCAAGTTGCGCTTCTTCCAGGACAGATTTATTAGTTCTTCTGATAGTCCATGGTATTTTTAGTATTCTTCACCAACACCACAACTCAAAAGCAAAACTCATCCTCAGTCTTCCTTATTCGTTGTCTATACAATACATATACATATGAGGTTATTGAAAATACCATGGCTTGAGTCAGACACATCTCAGTCCTCAAAGAAACATTCTTGCTCATCAGCACTTTAAAGAGGTATTTTCCAGGAGATTTGCTTAGTGCAGTTATTAGCCATTAGAGAACTGTGAATCAAAACAACAATAATATATTATCTAATCCCAGCATTAATAGCAAACTTCAAAAAACAGAAATAACAAATGCTGGCAAGGGTGTGGAGAGACTGGAACCCTCATACAATACTCGTGAGATTGTAAAATGGTACAACCACTGTGGAAAGTGGTAAGGTGCTTCCTTAAGAAGTTGGAGGTAGAAACACTTTATGATCCAGCAATCCTACTACTAGTTATATATCCTAGAGAAATAAGAGCCATGACATGAAGATACACACCCATGTTCATCACAGCATTATTCCCAACAGCAAAAATTAAATAAACACATAAATAATCATCTAAGTGCCCATAAATGGATGAATAGATAAATAAACTGTAATACACACAATGAAAAACTATGCAATGTTAAAGAATAACATCGAATCTGCAAAACCCTTCATAACATGGACAAACTGAGAAGACATGCTGAGTGAAATTAGTTAGTCATTATAGGACAAATATTGTATGAGACCACTACTGTAAAAAGTTAAGAAAAGGTTTATACAGGGAAAGAATTGTTCTCTGATAGTTACAAGGGGTAGAGGGGAAGGAAGGGTAAATCGCTAAGTAGAGGGTAGGCGCGTAGTAACTTGTGGTGATGGGAAAGGCAATGTACAATAAGGGGAGGTCAGCTCAAAGTGATCAAGTCAGGGAAGACACAGGGAGGAGCACAAAAGGTAAAGGCAACAAAGGTGAACAGAGATTTATTTTGCTTAAAAATAAAATAAAAGATGAGAAAAGAAAGTTAGCAAGGAATGAAACTATAGTGCATATTTCTTAATCATTTGGGTTCATTGGTTCCTTTGAAAATCCAATGAAAGTTGTAGACACTCTATCCAAAAATGTTTATTGAGTCAGAAACACATAGGCAAGGATCTGCAAGTCTGTCTATGGATACTCATGCTTAAAATTTTTGCTCAGGAGTTTAGAGAAACCAAGGAGATGAAGAAGAGATGAGTATGCACATGACTCTCAAGAAGGTGGATTCCACCCTTTTTCCCTCTTCCATCGCATACACAAAAAGTAGCTCTGGTGGTAGTGTTCAAGGCATTTGACTGCTAACCAGAAGGTTGGTGGTTCAAATCCACCATCCACTCCATGGAAGGAAGATGGGACAATCTACTTTCGTAAAGATTTACTGCCTCAGAAACCCAAAGGGGGTTGCTATGAGTCAAAATCGATTCAATGGAAGTGAGCTTGGTTTGGTTTTCATGTACACAGTTTAAATCAGTTTCCCTTGCATTAAAGACTGTAAATGGGCTCTGAAGGGCTACAAATAATTTTAATAAAAGAGACATAAAAATCTAGGTTTTGCCTGAGGAAGCTCCAGATGTTGGATGTTGGATTTTCTCATAACCTTTGTTGAACCCTGGTAGTGCAGTGGTTAAAACACTCAGCTGTTAACCAAAGGTCTGTGGTTCAAACCCACCAGCCAGCCCATGGAAGGAAGATGTGGCAGTCTGCTTCTGTGAAGATCAAAAGAGAACTAGTGTAGGGGTACTTCTACTCCACAGCAACAGGTTGTGCCTTCTCTATTAGGATGAGTCCTGCAGGAAAAACTAATCTCATGACTGGGGTTCCTGAAGGATTCTGACCACAAACAAGGCGATTTTCTTTGTGCTGGGATTTTAAGTGATGTGCTCCAGGTACAGAAGAGTTCATGTTTCCTTTACATGGATACTGGACATGTTGTAAGTCCTAACTGCTTCACTCAGACCCTGCCCTCATCCTTCCCTGAGATTGTGCTCCTCAACTAAGGTTCAAGACAACATGCTCTTCTCTTGAAATTATAGAGGGAGAACTTGTTAACATCTGCCCTCACCTTTCCACAGATGGAAAGACTTGAGTCCTACCTCAGGTGAGTGAAGGTCCCTCAGAATACAAAAAAAAACCCAAACCCATGGAGTCGATTTAGACTCATTGTTGATGTATACTCACAAACTCATAGTGCCTAAGCAGAACTGCACCCCCTCCCCAGGGTTTGCAGGGCTATAAATCTTTCTGGAAGCAGACTGTCTCATCTTTCTCCCATGGAGCAGCTGGGGGCTTCAAACCACCAACCTTTTGGTTAGCAGTCCAAGGCTTTAACCACTATGCCACCAAAGCTCCTTTTTCTAATTAGTGTCATAATTTCTTTTTAACTTAAGCTTGAGTTCCCCAGATCCATGAAAAATAAAGTTGGCTGTCCTTAATAAGCCACTCCTCAGAAGGAAGATGGGGCAATCTACCTCTGTAGTGATACTGCCTCGGAAACCCAAGGAAGGGTCGCTATGAGTCAGGTCCTACTTGACGGCACATAACAACAACAACAACAGTTTAAAGATAATCACTCGGTGCCATCGTGTCTGATTTGACTCACAGCGACCCCTCCTTGGGTTTCCAAGGCAGTATCACTATGGAAGTAGATTGTCCAACCTTCCTTCTGAGGAGTGGCTGGTGAGTTTGAATCATCAGCCTTCTGGCTAGCAGTCAAGTGCCTTAGGCACTATGCCACCAGAGCTTCTGTTTAAAGATAAGAGTTTATAATTTTTAAAGTTATACATTTATACTGTTTGGGAGAAGAGAGAGAAAAACAAAGAGAAGGCATGATTCTTGTCTTCAGAACTAAAAATAATTCAAAACATAGTTTTGAGGTGACTGCTGTGCAGCAATGTCTTAGTTTCCTAGTGCTGCTATAACACAAATACTGCAAGTGAGTGGCTTTAAATAACAGAAAAGTAGTTTCTCATAGTTCCAGAGGCTGTAACTCCAAATCAGTTTCTCACCCATATCGCATCATTCCTTATTTTTGTTCTGGGTGTTCCCGATCTTCACATGGCATCTGTCCTCACCCATGTGTTTGCATCTGTGCCTACTCTGCTGATTTTACAACTGAAAAGTAATAAGATTTAACACTCACTCTCACTCTGCTTGGTTCTTATCTAATTAATATAACGTAGAAAAACCTTTTCCAAACAGTATTACATCTACAAGCATAGAGATTAAGATATCAACACATATTTTATGGGATCACAGTTCAATCCATCCAAGTCAAGAACTGTGCCAGGTTCTGGTGATACAGTGTTGAACAATGTGGATGAACTAGATTTATGTCATAAAATAAGCTCATGCCATCTGGGGAAGCACACCAACAAATGTGTATGTGTGTGGTGAATATTAATATGTGTGATAACTGCTACTATGGAAAATCACAGGGTGTGTTGAGAGCACATAATTTGGGGACTTCACTGAAAATGGGAGGAGTCCCTAAGTGGCACAGTTAAGTGCTTAACTACTAGCTGAAAAGTGAAAGACCCACCCAGAGATGCCTTGGAAGACAGGCCAGGCAAACTGCTTCTTAAAGGTCACAATCTTGAAAATCCTGTGCACACATGGGGCCACTATGAGTCAGAAATGACTCAGTGACAGATAACAGCAGCAAAAACCACCTAAATTGAAAGTGGAGTGTCTAATTGGGAAAGGGTTTCTGGAGGAAAGGATGTTTAAATTCAAAAAGCTTAAGTTCACTTGAAGAAACAAAAGGATCGCACCTGAAACATTAGAGAACCCTCCAAATTGGACTAATGGGTCTCTGGCTGTAGCACAAGGTTAACCAAAAGGTTGGCTGTTAGATTGCAACCAGATGTACCTCAGGAAAAACGTCTGATGATCTACCACTGAAAACCTGTGGAACATATTTCTACTCTGACACACAGGGGGTCACCCTCTGCCACTCATCTGTCAGTGTGTCATACTGTGGTGGCTTGCCTGTTGCTGTGAGGCTCGAGGTTATGCCACTGGTATTTCAAATACCAGCAGGGTCACCCAGGGTGGACAGGAATCAACTCAACAGCAACTGGTCTGAGTGTTTATGGTTTTAAGTTGGTCTGCAAACAAGAGCTCTGGTAGCATAGTGCCTATGGCACTTGACTGCTAACCGGAAGGCTGGCAGTTCAAACCCACCAGCCACTCCTCTGAAGGAAGGTTGGGCAATCTACTTCCTTAGTGATATCACCTCAGAAACCCAAGTAGGGGTCGCTATGAGTCCGGTCTGACTTCATGGCATATAACAACAACAGTAAAGGACTAAATTTTGTGAAAATAAAAAGATCAGAAGAGCTATGTCAGAGCTATAGGAATCAGGAAGGTGGTGGGTAGAGGAATCAATTAAGGGGGTGAGTGAGTTTGTCATTGAAGGAGCAGTAGATAGAGAGTGAAATGGTTGAGTTTTTCTGGAAGCAAAATGATATATAATGATACAAAAGGAATATACATGGTGCATTTGTAGAAAAAGAAGATGGTCAGCCTTACTAATATATGGGATTCTAAGCTGAAGAAAAGTAGCAAATGCAACAGAGATGGTGTGCATGTAAATATCATGAAAATTCCAGAAAGCCATGCAGAGAACTTGAACTTAATGTACTGAGAAATAGGGAGCCATTGAAGGTTGTAAAAGAATGACATGGAAACAAGATTTTAAAATGGAGGAGGTGCATTGTATTGGCAAATAAGACTAGCCTAAAGGAATCTTTCTGAAACATCCAGATATGAGAGTGTAAGGGCACACATCATGGAAATGGAAATAGAGAGATAAAATTTAGGGGGGGGGGAAGCATTTCAAAATTAATGTATTACATATAAACAGTCCACCACTGTGGTGGCTTGCATGTTGCTGTGAGGCTGGAAGTTATGCCACTGATATTTCAAATACCAGCAGGCCACCCATGGTAAACAGGTTTCAGCTGAGCTTGCAGACTAGGGAGATGGATGTGGTGGTCCACTTCTCAAAAACTTGACCACTGAAAATCTTATCAATAGCAGTGAAACACTGCCAAGGATTTCATTTTACTTGGATCTAAAATCAGCAAACATGTAAGTAAGATGTCACTTTGAAGGCTAATGTGCACTTGCTCCAAGCTATGGTATTTTCAGTCACCTCATAGGCATGAAAAAGCCGGACAAGGAATAAGGAACACTGAAGAAGAATTGATACATTTGAATTAAAGAATACCGAATATACTATGGACTCCCAGAAGAACGAACAAATCTGTCCCACAAGAAGTACAGCCAGAATTCACTTTAGACAAGAGGATAGCAAAATTTCGTCTCACATACGTTGAACATGTTTTCCAGGAGGGACCAATCCCTGGAGAAGGACATCATGCTTGGTAAAGTAAAAGTAAAAGGTCAGCAAAAAAGAGGAAGACCCTGCGTGGGATGGCCTGACGCAGTGGCTCCTACAATGGGCTCAAACATAGCAGTGATTATCAGGATTGTTTGGGACCAAACAGTGTTTTGTTCTGTTGTACATAGGATCACTATGACTCAGAACTGACTCAATGGCCCCTAACAACAACATGCCACCATGGTTAAAGTATTTGACGACCAACCAAAAGGTCAGTGGTTCTAAACCCACTAGCTGTTCTTCAGGAGAAAGATGAGGCAGTCAGCTTGTGTAGCTTTAAAGCCTGGGAAAATCCTATGGAACAGTTCTACTCCATCCTATAGGGTATTTTATTTGAGTCTGAATCAACTAGATGGCAATGGGTTTTAACAACATTATCTTCTCATGTTTATTTCTGCCTCAGTTTCCTTTATAGTCACTAGTCTTTTTAGGTGTTACTTTATGGGTTTGTCTTTTGTATTTTCATTTATGTCATTGAGTTGGATGCACATTTCACTATGCCAGCAAGTAACATCAAGTGTTCTTGATAAAATTGAAGACCGTATGGGTCTGTATTAGTTTCTTAAGCTGCCATAACAAAATCTCATAAAGTGGGTGGCTTTAAAGAACATGAATTTATTTTCTTACAGTTCTGGAGGCTGAAAGTTCAAATTTAGGGCATCATCAGGGCTATGCTCTCCCTCTCTGCCAGCTCTAGGTAATGATCCCTCCTTGTCTCTTTCAGCTTCTGGTACCCTGGGAGTTTTTGTCATTTGGATGTAGACTGATCCTAACATGCTGTCTTCTCCCTGTGATTCTGCCCCCATGTCTATTCTCCCCTTTCATAGGATACCACTCAGTAGGGACCCACCCTACTCCAATATGATCTTGTTAACTGATAATAAAAGGAAAACCCTATTTCACAAGGTCACATTCACAGGTACGAGATTAGGACTTCACCATATTCTTTTTGGGGAACAACATTCAATCTATGACAAGGTCACTGTAGGAGATTTGGAGGACCTAGCAGCTGCATTTCTCCTTCCTTTGCTCCCAGTCCCTCAGCACATGAAGTCTATGCTAGGAAGTGTAATTCTTTCATTATGAATGCTTTAGTCTTGAGAAATCTTTCTGGTGAGTAAATTTGTATATTTTTTATACTACATTACAAGGAGTTCTGGTGGCAGAGTGCATAATAAGGCATTTGACTGCTAACCAGAAGTTTGGTGGTTCAAACCCACCAGTCACTCCATAGGAGGAAGATAAGGAAATCTACTTCCATAAAGATTTACAGCCTTGGAAAAGCCCGGGGTCGCTATGAGTCAGAATCGACTCGATGGCAGTGGGTCCAGGTTTGGGGTTTATACTACATTACATTTCCTATAAACTAGGTCACTAAAGACTTCTACTAAGAGGCATATTGTTGGCTTAGTTACAATTTTCTCTTCTTAGGTTAACATTTTTTTAATTTTATGAAAAAAATATACATACATATTTGAGACTCTTGATTAATTCAAAACAAATCATCCAATATTAACAACTATTAATTATATTTGTTCTCTTTCTATAGAGGTTATGATATTTAATATCATTTTGGATTAGAAAAAAATAATTAAAATCCTTAACTAAACACATAATCTAAAACATTAAGTAGTAGGCCTTAGGCAAAAATAAAATTATCAATCATGGAGAAGTAAAAAAGTAATATAATTTAGTTATGTTATTTTACATTTCTTTTATGACACAACCATTGAAGAATTAAGGAACAGAAAAGTAGACATTTATTAAATACTAAACACTTAAAAAAATAAAAATGCAATTTCTTGTGGATTCCCAGTAAGATGGCAGAATAAGCAGACAAATTACACAGATCCTCTTCAACAAAGCAAAGGGGAACCAGTTAATACAGATATGGGAGCTCTGAGCTTTGAAAGGATGGATACAGACGTGAACTAAACTCTAACTAGTAGAGGAACCTGCATGAAGACATTGAAAAAGGAGACATATGGAGCTGTGGTCTGTCAGTGGTCCTGACAGTGAGGACAGCTTGGATATTGCCAAGTGGTGTAAGGACCTAAAAATTGACCTAAAAATCAGCCCTGTCAGTGAGGGGCTGCATGGAGGACTGCATTGAGGGTTGGTGAATAAAAGGGGAAGCAGCGAAGAGAGAGATGGTCTGAGTGTGGACTTCTGCCTGTCCAGAGGATGCAGCGATTTTGAATGTTTACAATGGTGGGACCATTTTGGACATTTAAAGTGACAGCATTCGCTCAAATACCAGGGATCTAAAAATAGGCTTCAATTGCTGGGAACTGCAAGGATGTTTGGGACACAAAGGACGGGAAAGATGTGATATTCCCCTTGTTACTCTTAAACCCACACACTCTTGGTGAATGGAGGTGCAGCCATGCCTCACTCTCACCCACCTTCTGGGCCAGCAGGAATTCCATCCCAATCTGTGTGCTCCAACAGAGCCTGGATGCCCTGCCCTGCTCATATATTTTTTTTTTTTCCCCCAGTTTGTTTGTTTTTGTCTGTTTTAGAAGTATAACTCTTTTTATTATTCTTTTTTTTTCTTTTGTCCTTTTTATTATTATTGTTTAATCTTCTCTTCCCAGGTTCTGGTTGTCAGCTTTTTCTCTCTTTCCTATTCCTGGTTCCCATATTTTTCTTTTTCATGGTTAACCCCATTCCTTGTTTCTCTTTTTGCATTTTTCCCATTTTTTCTTTCTATTCTCCTACTATACCTCTTTTCTCTTATTGCTCCCTCCCCAGATATTGTGGGGGGTTTTGTTATTGTTTGTTTGTTTTCTTTTTTTGGTGATTGCTCCTGTGTGTTTATGCAGAGTGTTTTCTGTCCACTTGTTTTTACTTTTTTAAAGGTTTTTTGACTGTTATTTTTGCCTGAGTGGGAGACAGTAACTGTGCCCATACAACACAATGATAGCCAAACCTCCTGCAGCTCCACTTACTGAGTGAGAGCCACCACTTCCTTTTCCACCCACAGGCCAGCAATAAATAACCACCAAGAAAAGCCTGACTCACCCTTAACTGCTCTTCACAAACAGTTAGCAGAGATCTAGTTACAACAATGTCACAATGTCTCGGAGAAAACAAACCATCACAGTCCACACAAAGAAGGAAGATAAAGTGGTAGAAACAAGGGAGTAGGATACAGAACCAGAACACATCCCTCAAGAAGCAGCAGCATTGGAACTCTCTGGTAAGGAATTCAAAAGAATTATATTTACATACCTTCAAAGGATTGAGAGACAGATCAAGAAAAACACTGAAAAAAATTAAGGAAAACACAGACAAAACCCTGCAACAATTTAAAAGAAAATACAAGAACAAAATGACAAAATAAATGAAAAATTAGAAATAACACAAAATCTAAAGACAGAAATCCAGAAGATTAATACACATTTTCAGAAATAGATAACACATTGAAAGGGCAAAGAAGTAGAATCGAATCAATAGAAGAAAGAATTCATGAGATTGAAGACAAATACTTAAATACTTCCTTGGAAAGGGACCAATCAGCAAAAAAGATCAAAACAAAATGAAGAAAGCCTAAGGTTCATGTGGGATATCATCAAAAGGAATAACATATGTGTAATTGGAATTCCAGAACAGGAAAAGTAAAACCACTGAGAAAATTTTCCAAGATTTGCTGGAAAAGAACTTCCCTGATATGATGAAAAAATGAGAATATATCTGTTTAGGAAGTGCAAGGAATCTCAAACAGGACAGACCCCAAAAGAAAATCACCAAGACATATCATTTTAAAACTCACCAAAACCAAAAACAAAGAAAAATGGAATTTCTTGTGAATTCCCACTGAATGAAGATGGAAAATGTAAAGTATGAAAAACACAGGGAAAAGTTAATAGAGCAAGGATGAAATAGGATAAGAAAAATAATATGGGGATAACATGCACAGAGAGGGGAAAGCAAGCAAATGCAAAGAGAACAAATAACAAGATGAATAAGAAGGAGATGTTTGAGCAATTTCTTAAATGTCACTGAACCTCTTTCTCCAACACCTGCTCTTCATTTGGGCTATGACTTCAGAAAATTTTCATGCTTTATTTTCAGTCATGTAAAATAAGCAGTTCAATGTTTGTTCTCAGGTTTCTAACTACTTTTTTAGCCCTCACCCTTCAGAGAATCTCTTCTTAATTATTTAACAATTAGGTATGGGAAATTATTTGTGATATCAAATGGCAATAAGCAAATTAATATCCCTTATATTCCAAAAAAAAAAAAACAAAGTCACTGACCCTGAGTCGATTCGGACTCATAGCAACTGCCATTTGGTTTCCAAGGCTATAAATCTTAATGGAAGCAGACTGCCTTATCTTCCTTCCATGGAGCAGCTAGTGGGTTCAAGCCACCAACATTTTGGTTAGCAGCCAAGTGTCTTAACCACCACATCACCAGAACTCTTTTTCCCTTGGATTAGATGAAATCAACTCCAAGACAGATATGTCCATTGGGCTGATGAGTTTCCACCTCTGTCTTAGTTAAGTGAATTATAATAAAGAGCATGGTTGCTGACATAATGACTGGGCATGGTGTTCTAATGCAACCACACAGATACCACACACCAGACACACACACAAACACACATACACCAATCAAAGATGCCTTTCTTCTGGAAAAACTGGTAAAATGTGGATGACTAATACCATGTTAGCTGTATCCATCAGAAAATTCAGATCAGGCTGCATTTTTGGAGTGGCCCCAAGAAATTACAGAGGGGAAACATAATTCTAAAAAATTTTCTATTTAGAGAAGATAAAAGAGATAGAGACAGTATTAAGATTTTTTTGTGTGAAGACACATTTAAATAAATATTTGTGGTTCTAGCAATATCCATAGTAATAATTAAAGGAACTAATATATGTTAATGCCTGCTATGTGTGAGGTAGTTCATAAATCTAATTTTCTGTGAGGTAAATAAAGAATGGAAGTGTTTGCAAACTACAAGAGTAGGTTTGTAAAAATCTATTATCTGCAAACAACACAGTCCATCAACTTGACCTTATAGACATCTACAGAGTACTTCACACAACAGCAGCACAATATAGTTTCTTTTCCAATGCACATGGAACATTCTCTAGGAGATACCGCATGTTAGGCCACAAAACAAGTCTCAATAAATTTAGAAACATAGAAATACCACAAAGCATCTTCTCAGATCACAATGCTATAAAATTAGAAATCAATAATAGGAAGATTAACAGAAAAAGAGCAAACATGTGGAAACTTAATAATACCCTCTTTAAAAATGACTGGACAATAGAAGAAATGGAATTTAAAAATTCCTTTAATCAAATGAGAAAGAAATACAACATAACAAAATCTTTGGGACACAGAAAAAGCAATGATCAGAGGACAACTTTTAGCAACAGATGCACACATCAAAAAGTAGAAAGAGCCAAAATCAACACCCTAACCTAATATCACCAACCATTAGAAAAAAGAGCAGCAAAAAAAGCCTGCAGTCAAGAGAAGAAAAGAAACATTAAAGATTCTAACAGAAATTAAAAAAAAAAAAAAAAAACATGGAAGAAGAACCTACTTTGTTCATGGATAAATAAACTAAACATTGTGAAAATGTCATAAATAGACTAAACATTGTGAAAATGTCAATACTACCTAAAGCAATCTGTACATTTAACACAGTCCTGATCCAGATTTCAACAAATTTTTTTAAGGATATGGAAAAACTAATTACTAATTTCATATGGAAAGGAAAGAGACCTCAAATAAGGAGAGCACTTCTCAAGAAGAAAAATGAAGTGGGAGGTCTTACACTGCCAGATCTTAAGAACTACTGTGCAGTGACAGTAATCAAAACGGCATGGTATTAGTACAATGATAGACAGATAGACCAATGGAACAGAATCGAAAGTCCAGATATAGACCCATGCATCTATGGACAACTGATCTTTTGACAAAGGCCCAAAACCCATTAAATGGGGAAGAAACAGCCTCTTTAACAAATGGTGCTGGCAAAACTGGATATCCAACTGCAGAAAAATGAAACAAGACACATTCCTCACCCCCTATACAAAAACAAACTCAAGCTGGATCAAAGACTTAAATGGAAAACCCCAAACTATAAAATTCATTAAAGACAAAATCTAAGCAAATCTGGGAGCCCTAATTTATGGCATAAATATACTGTCAAGCATAACCAAGAATGGGCAGGAGATAGAAGAGAAGCTAGATGATTGGGACCTTTTAAAAATTAAGTTCTTGTGCACATTGAAAGATTTCATCAAAAGGGTAAAAAGAGAACCTACAGATTGGGAGAATATATTTGCCTATGACATATCTGATAAATGACTTCTCTCAAAAATCTATAGAAAACTTCAACCCCTCAACACCAAAAAGACAAATAACCCAATTCACCATGGGGCCAAAGACTTGAACAGACACTTCACCAAAGAAGATATACAAGCAGCCAACACGCATATGAGAAATAGCTCACAATCATTAATCATTAGAGAGATGAAAATCAAAACAGCAATGAGATATAATCTCACTCCAGCAATAATAGCAAAGTTCAACAGGTCAGAATGTAACCAATGCTGGCGAGATTGTGGAGAGATTGGAACTCTTGCGCACTGCTGGTGGGATTGTAAAATGGTACAATGGTATGGTGTTTCCTTAAAAATCTGAAAATAGAAGTACCATTTGACCCAGAAATTCCATTACTAGGAATATATCCTAAAGAGGTGAGAGATAGCACACAAACAGACATATGTGCAGCTATGTTCATCACAGCACAATTCGCAATAGCAAAGAGATGGAAACAACCTAAATGCTCATCAACAGATGAGTGGATAACCAAATTATGGTATATCCACACAATGGAATACTATGGCACAGTAAAGAACAATGAGGGATACGCGAATCATCTTGCAACGTGGATGAACCTGGAGGACATTATGCTGAGTGAAATAAGTCACTCACAGAAAGACAAGTACTGTATGAGCCCATTACTGTAAAAAGAGAGAAAAGAGTTTGCTTGGGAAAGGGAACTCACCTAGTAGGCCGCCGGGATGAGGAGGGAAATGAAGGGATTAATTCAGGGCTAGTTGGGGTTTACACGTTGACATGGGTAGGGGGAGGGATATATGGGAAGGATATATGACTACCATAATAACATTAGGAAATGGGAGGACACTGAATTGTGCACATAAGGGATAGACGACAGATGCTGATACCAACCAATGTGTCCACAATACCGCATCGCCATTAACACCAAACACTAGGCTGTACAGATAAACACATAAACACCTGAGATGATCAGATGGGGGTCAGTGAACAGAAGTATACACTAGACTAAGGATAGATTCAGCTGAGGGTAATCTTGCACAGACACCAGTGATAAAAAATATCTGCAGTCCTTACAGAAACAATAGAAGACAGACACAGAGTAATCCCTCACAGACAAACAGACACTATGAGAGAGAGATCCAATATATCTACTGCTTCAGGACAATAGTACTGGGGGACACTGGACTCAATTGGCACAACAAAATACATAAAAGCCTTGCTTCACATCCTACATTGGTAAGTAGCAATTGGGGTCTTAAAAGCTTTCAAGTGGACATCTAAGATGCAGCTAATGGTCTCCTAGGGTTGGAAGTAAAGAAGAGCACACACACACAAACAAACAAACAAAAAAGGTCATTTAGAAGCAATCAGCCCTAGGACCTGATGGCCCTTGAGACCAGAAGAACTAGATGGTGCCCAGCTACCAACGCCAACCACTTAGGAAAGGTCAAATCTGGAGATCCTGAATAGAGTGGGAGGGAAAACATAGAACAAAATCCGAATACTCAGTAATGACCAGAATTACTGGTCAGATGAAATCTGGTGAGACTCCCAATACTATGGCCCTGAAATACATTTGGCGCCTGGAATAAAACTCACTTCCAGGGGCAGGCTCTCAGCCCAATAGCTAATAAGATGTACACGCAGACCACTCAACCCAGGATGATGCACCCACATACATTATGGTAATACATCCCTTAGAGCAATAGACCCTGGGACACCAGAGGACCAACATTCAGACTGAGGAAATGCAGGACAAACAGGAATGCATAAATATGAGGAGCATAGGGTAGGGGGCAATTACAGGGTAGGGAGGAAAGAAGACTGGGTTAAGGTTGGACATGGTGAATGGGGAATGAAACTAAATGTA
>NW_006921965.1:487289-500520 GCF_000298275.1 Orycteropus afer afer | reverse complement strand
CCGTAGTGATACTGCCTCGGAAACCCAAGGAGGGGTCGCTATGAGTCGGGGCCGACTCGATGGCACATAACAACAACAACAACAACAATAAATAACTGTACAAACTGAGGTGGAAAATTTGAACAGACCCATAACAAAAGAAGAAATTGAACATTAGAAAAAAAAATTACCAGGCAAAAATAAAACTCCTGGCCCAGACAGTTTCACTGGAGAATTCTACCAAATGTTCAGAGAAGCACTAACACTAATCCTACTCAAACTATTCCAAAACATAGAAAAGGACAGAACCCTTCCAAATTCATTTTATTAAGCAAATGTAACCTTAATACCAAGACCAGGCAAAGACATCACTCAAAAGGAAAACTACAGACCAATATCCCTCATGAATATAGATGCAAAAATCTTCAACAAAATCCTAGCCGATGGACTCCAACAACATATCAGAAAAATAATATAATATGACCAACTGGGATTCACACAGGTATGCAAGGATGGTTCAACATTAGAAAAACATTCAATGTAATCCATCACATAAGTAAAATAAAGGAAGAGAATCACATGATCCTATTAATCCAACACCCACTCCTGATAAAAACTCTCAGCAAAACAGGAATAGAAGAGACATTCTTCAATATAATAAAGGGCATATATGCAAAACCAACAGCCAGCATTATTCTCAATGGAGAGAAACTGAAACCATTCCCCTTGTGAACAGGAAGCAGACAAGGATGCCCTATCACCACTTCTATTCAACATTGTATTGGGAGTCCTCGCCAAGGCAATATGGCAAGAAAGGGAATTCAAAGGCATCTAAATTGGTAAGGAAGAAGCAAAATTATCCCTAGTTGCTAATTATAAGATCCTGTACATAGAAAACCCAAGAGACTCAGCAAGAAAACTACTGGAACTAATTGAGAGATGTAGCATCATGGCAGGATACAAGATCAACATATAAAAATCAGATGGATTCCTCTACACCACCAAAGATATTACAGAAAAGGAAATAAGGAAATCAATACCATTTATAATAGCTACCAAAAAAATAAATACTTGGGAATAAATCTTACCAGGGACATGGAAGGCCCATACAAAGAAAACTATAAAACACTACCTCAGGAAAGCATAAGAGATCTACATAAATGGAAGAACATACTATCCTCGTGGACAGGAAGATTGAACATTGTGAAAAGGTCAATACTACCCAAAGAAATCTACACATTCAATGCAATCCCAGTCCAGATATCATCAATATTCTTTAAGGATATGGAAAAATGAAACACTAATTTTATATGGAAAGGAAAGAGATCACAGATAAGCAAAACACTACTGAAGAAGAACAAAGTAGGAGGACTAACACTCCCAGATCTCAAAACCTACTACTGTACAGCCACAGTAGTCAAAACTGCCTGATATTGGTACAACAGAGACACACAGAATAGAACTGAGAACCCAGAAATGGATCCATCCACCTATGATAGCTGATTATTGACAAAGGGCCAAAATCCATTAAATGGGGAAGAGAATGTTTGTTTCATAAATGGTGATGGCAAAACTGGTTATCCAGTTGCAGAAAAATGAAACAAGATCCTTACCTCACACCATACACACAAATGAGATCCAGATGGATCAAATTTAAATGTGAAAACTAAAACTATAAAGTTTCTCAAGTAAAAAATAAGGGCAAATTTGTTGTTGTTGTTGTTGTTGTTGTTATGTGCCGTCGAGTCGGCCCCAACTCATAGCGACCCCTCCTTGGGTTTCTGAGGCAGTATCACTCCGGAAGTAGGATTGCCCAACCTTCCTTCCGAGGAGTGGCTGGCGGGTTTGAACTGCCAGCCTTCTGGTTAGCAGTCAAGTGCTTTAGCCAGTATGCTACCAGAGCTCCCAAGGGCAAATTTAGGGGCCCTAATTTAGGACATAAATAGATTATCAAGCATAATCCAAAATGCACAAACAGCAGAAGATAAGCTAGATGATGGGACCTTCCAAAAATTAAATTTTTATTTCCTTCAAAAGACTTCTCCAAAAGAGTAAAAAGAAAACCTACAGATTGGGAAAAAATATTTGGCAGTGATATACATGACAAGGGACTTACCTCTAAAATTTATAGAAAACTCCAATATGTGAACAACAAAATGACAAACAATCCAAACGAAAAAAATGGGCAGAAGACACAAATAGATATTTCACTAAAGAAGATATTTAGGTGGCCAACAAACACATAAGGAAATATTCACCATCATTAGCCATTCTCACTGCCATTGAGCCAGACCCAACTCAAAGCAACGTCTCCTTGAGTTTCTGAGGTGGTATCACTATGGAAGTAGATCACCCAGTCTTCCTTCCAAGGTGGGACTGGTGGGTTTGAACCACCAGCCTTCTTGTCTGCAGTCAAATGCCTTAGGCACTACACTACCAGAGCTCCTCATTGTTGTTGTTGTTGTTGTTATGTGCCGTCGAGTCAGCCCTGACTCATAGCGACCCCTCCTTGGGTTTCCGAGGCAGTATCACTACGGAAGTAGGATTGCCCAACCTTCCTTCCGAGGAGTGGCTGGTGGGTTTGAACCGCCAGCCTTCTGGTTAGCAGTCAAGTGCCTTAGGCACTACGGTACCAGAACTCCTACAGAGCTCCTCATTAGCCATTGTTATTGTTGTTGTTATGTGCTGTTGGACCCAACTCATAGCGACCCCTCCTTGAGTTTCCGAGGCAGTAACACTACGGAAGTAGATTGCCCCATCTTCCTTCTGAGGAGTGGCTGGTGAGTTTGAACCACCAGCCTTCTGGTTAGCAATCAAGTGCCTTAGGCACTACGGTACCAGAACTCCTAAAGAGATGGCCCAGCTACCTGGCAGGGAGAAGCTGGTAGGTTTGAACAGCCAGACTTGGGTGTGGCAGCTGACTGCCCAAGGCTCTGAGGCCATCCCCTAGGGCCCATTAGCTGTTAGAGAGATGCAAATCTAAACAGCAATGAGATCCTATCTCACCCCAGCACTAATAGGAAAGTTAAACAAGACAGAAAATAAAAAATGCTGGAGAGGATGTGGAGATTGGGACTCTTACTGCTGGTGGTAATGTAAAATGATACAACCACTGTGGGAAGCAGTATAAAGATTCCTTAAAAAGTAGAATTAGAAATACCATTTGACCCAGCAATCCCATTACTAGGTATGTAACCTAAAGAAATGAGAGCCAGGACAAGAACCAATAAGCTGTTGTTGTTAGGTGTCATTGAGTTCTCTCCAATTCAAAGCAACCCAAGCACAGCAGAATGAAACACTGGCCAGTCCAGCACCAGCTCCATGATCCTTGCTATACTTCAGCCCATCACCAAAGCCACTGTGTCAATCCATCTCCTTGAGGGTCTTTCCCTCTTTTGCCAACACTCTACCTTACCAAGCGTGGCATCCTTCTCCAGGGAATGGTCCCTTCTGACAACATGACCAAAGTAGGTGAGATGAAGTCTGGCCATTCTCACTTCCAAGGAGCTGCCCTTCTTCTAGGACAGACTTGTTAGTTCTTTTAGCAATCCATGGTACTTTCAGCATTCTTCACCAGCACCACAGCTCAAAATGATGGACTCTTCTTCGGTCTTCCCTATTCATTGTCCAGCTCTCACATGCATTTGAGATGACTGAAAATACCATGGCTTGTGTCAGGCACACCTTAGTCATCAAGGAGACATCTTTGCTCTTCAGGACTTGAACGAGGTCCTTTGCAGCAGATTTGCAGTGAGGTACTTTGTCTGATGTCCTCAATACTGCTTCCATTGGCCTCAACTGTAGAACCAAGCAGTGTGAAGTCTTCAACAACTTCAGTCTTTTCTCCATTTATGATGATGCTGCTTATGGGTCCATTTGTGAGGAGTTTTGTTTTCCCTATATTAAGATGTAATCCATACTACAAACTGTATTCTTCAATCTTCATCAGTAAGTGCTTTAAATCATCCTCAATTTCAGCAGCAAAGTTGTATCATCAGTGTATCACAGGTTGTTAATTAGTCTTCCTCCAATCCTATGCCACTTTCTTCTTCATATAGTCCAGCTTCTCAGATCATTTCCTCAGCATACACATTGAATAAGTATGGTGACAGGATACGACTGTGATGCACTTTTCTTGATTTTAAACCATACAGTGTCCCCTTGTTCTGTTTGAATGACAGCCTCCTGGTCTATGAGGTTCCTTATGAGCACAATTAAGTGTTCTGGAATTCCCATTCTTCTCAATGTTATCCATAATTTGTTATGATCCACAAAAACAAATGCGTTTGCATAGTCAATAAAACACAAGTGAACATCTTTCTGGTATTCTTTGCTTTGAGCCAAGATGGATCTGGCATCAGCAATGATATCCTTCATTCCACGTCCTCTTCTGAAGCCAACTTCCATTTCTGGAAGTTCTCTGTCAATATATTGCTGTAACCATTTTTGAATTATCTTTGGCAAGATTTTCCTTGCATGTGATATTAATGATATTGTCTGATAATTTCTACATTCTGTGGGATCACCTTTCTTTGGAATGAGTACTAATATGGATCTTTTACAGTCAATTGGCCAGGTAGCTGTCTTCCAAATCTCTTGGCATAGCCAAGTGAGTGCCTCCAGCTTGGCACCCATTGGTTGAAACATCTCAGTGGGTATTCTGTCAATTCCTGGAGGCTTGTTCTTAACCAATTCCTTCAGTGCAGCTTCGATTTCTCCCTTCAATACCATTGGTTCTTGGTCATATGCCACCTCCTGAAATGGATGAACATTGACCAGTTTTTTTTTGGTACAGTGATGACTCTGTGTATCCCTTCCATCTTTTTTTGATGTTTCCTTCATGACTCAATATTTTGTCCATAGAATCTTTCAATATTGTGACTTGAGGCTTAAGTTTTTTCCTCAGTTCTTTCAGCTTGAGAAATGCCTAGCGTGTTCTTCCCTTTTGGTTTTCTAACTCCAGGTCTTTGCACATTTCATTATAGTAATTGGGTTTGTCTGCTCAAGCTGCTCTTTGAAATCTTCTGTTCAGCTCTTTTATCTTGTCATTTCTTCCATTTCCTTTGCTCAAAGGCAAGTTTCGGAATCTTTTCTGACATCCATTTTGGTCTTTTCTTCCTTTTTTGTCTTTTTAATGACCTCTTGCTTTCTTCATGGATGATGTTCTTGATGTCATTCCCCAATTCTTCTGGTTTTTGGTCATTGATGTTCAGTACATCAAATCTATTCTTTAGATGCTCTCTAAATTCAGGAGGGATATATTCAAGGTCATATTTTGGCTCTTGTGGACTTGTTTTAATTGTCTTCAACTTCAAGGTGAACTTGCATATGAGCAGTTGATGGTCTATTCCACAATCGGCTCTTGGCCTTGTTTTGAGCTTTTCCATCACCTCTTGCCACAGATGTAGTCAATCTGATTCCTGTTTACTCCATTTGGCAAAATCCACATATATAGCCACAATTTGTGTTGTTGAAAAAAGGTATTTGCCATGAATAAGCCATTGGTCTCACAAAATTCTATCATGCGAGTTTCAACATTATTTCTATCACCAATGCCAAATTTTCCAACTACTGGTGGTTCTTCTTTGTTTCCAACTTTTGCATTCCAGTCATCAGTAATAATTAACACAACTTGATTGCATATTCAATCAATTTCAGACTGCAGAAGTTGATAAAAATCTTCAATTTCCTCATCTTTGGCTTGGTGGTTGGTACATAAATTTGAATAATAGTGATATTTACTGGTCTTCCTTGTAGGCGTATGGATATTACCCTGTTACTGATAACATTGTACTTCAGAACAGATCTTGAAACATCCTTTGTGATGATGAATGCCATACTATTCCTCATCAAATTTTCATTCTCGGCATAGTAGATCATATGTTTGTCTGATTCAAAATGGCTAAAACTGGTCCATTTCAGCTCACTATTGCCTAGGAGCTCTGGTAGCATAGTGCCTAAGGCACCTGACTGCTAACCAGAAGGCTGGTGGTTCAAACCCACCAGCCACTTCTCAGAAGGAAGGTTGGTCAATCTATTTCCATAGTGATACTGCCTTGGAAACCCAAGAAGGGGTTGCTATGAGTCGGGTCTGACTCAATGGCACATAACAACAATGCATTCTTTATGCATTCCATTTCATTTTTGACAACTTACAATTTCCTAGATTCATATTTCATACATTCCATGTTGCAATTAATGGATGCTTGTAGCTGTTTCTCTTCAATTTGAGTTGTGCCTCATCAGCAAATGGAGGTCCCAAAAGCTTTACTTTATTCATGTCATTAAGGTTGGTTCTACTCTCATGAGGCAGCTCTTTCCCAGTCATGTTTTGAGTGCCTTCCAAACTAATGGGCTTGTTTTCCTGCACTGTATCAGACAATGTTTCTAGGCTATTCATAAAGTTGCTCAGTAATGTATCAGACATTTTCATGTTTCACTGCTATTCATAAGGTTTTTTCTGGTCAATTCTTTGAGAAGTAGATGGCCTCTTCCTTCTTCAGAGTATATCTCTGTCTGTAAACTATGTTGAAACCTGTGCATCATGTGGAATCCTGCTGGTGTTTGAAACACTGGTAGCACAGCCTTAAGCCTCACAGCAATGAACAAGCCAACACAGTATGGACAAACTGACAGACAAGTTCATCTCCCTTAGCTGTTCAAAAAGTCTTTGCCCTCCCCTTACCTGGATGCTGCTGATTTTTTGTCCCTAGCTTTCCCTGCTTCCTGCCTTGTGGGTGGGGCCCTTCTCCATCCCCTTGCCTGGATCCTGCTGCCTTGTAATCCCTGGCTTTCCCTCCTTCCTGCCTTTTAGGTAGGACCTTGTTGAACAAATATATGCACACCCATAGTCAAGACAGCACTATTCACAATAGCAAAGAAATGGAAACAATATAAGTGCCCATCAAGAGAAGAATGAATAACCAAACTATGGTACATAAACACAATGGAATACTAAGCAACACTAAGGAATAATGTACAATCTGTGAAATGCTGCATAACATGGATGAACTTGGAGGACATTATGCTGAGTAAAAGAAGTCAACCACAGAAGGACAAATATTGTATTAGTTCATTATTGTAAAAAGTCAAGGAAAGTTTATATATGGAAGGAACTTTCTTTGTTGGTTACCAGGGATAGAAGGGGAGGGGAGGGAATACAGTCAGATAGGTAGAGACAGTATTGATTTGGGTGAGGGGAAGGGCAATGCACTGAAAATGAGTATCATCATGGTGGCACTGAGGAAGAGGGAGACATAGAGAGGTACATAGGAGGTATAGACAACAAAGATGAACCTTTTTGCATGTACATTATTGAGTTGTCAGTGAAGATAAGCATTGGTCTACAGGTGGATAGATGGGTGAACAGGCTGAATGATTAGGTTTGCCTAGGCAGTGGGTAGTGTGCCTATGACCATGTGTAGGGTTGGCAGATGATGTTTCTACATGCATATTTGTAGGTGTTGTGAGAATGTCCAGGTTTACAGTATAGCTGAAAAGGGCCAAGACTGTGGTGGTTTCTTGGACACAGCCAGCTACCCTGAGGGAGTGAGTAGTTGGACCTTTGGGCTTGGGACCCTGGTAGCCAAAGATATCAAGCTCAATTGACATAACATACTTCACAAAAACATTGTTTTACATCCTACTTTGGCGAGTAGTGACTGGGGCCTTAAAAGCTTGCAAGCGGTCATCTAGATGCAACAATGGGTCTGTCCTCATCCAGAGCAAAGAAGAGTGAAGAAAATCAAAGATTCCTGGTAACAGTTAGCCCGAGGAACTAGTACACTATCCAATCCTCAGGCTATATCTACCATAAGACCAGAAGAACTAGATGATGCCCAGCTACCACTGTCAACCACCCAGAGAGGGATCAGTGCAGGACATCCTGGATAGAGTGGGAGAACAATGTAGAACAAAACTCATAATCATTAAAATAAATAAATTAATTAAAATACAAGGTTTTCTGGTCTGATAGAGCCTGGTGAGATCCCTGAGACTATAGCCCCTAGTTACCCTTCAGGTCTGAAACTGAACTCACTCCTGCAGCTTCCAGTCAAATAATAGACATATGGGGTGAGTTTTAATCAGGTAGAGACACTTCTTGGAGCAATCAATTGTGGGAGAACAGAAGTTCAAGGTTTGCACAGGGAAAAAGCTTGGGAGGCAGGAGTGTGTGGGAGGGAAGGACAAAGGAAAGAGGTGAGAATGAGGAGGGAGTGGGGAGAGTGATGTTACATTGTGGGGAATTGAAGTCAATATCATGAAAAAATGTGTATGAACTGCTATACAACAAATGAATTTGCTCTGTAAACTTTCACCCAAATCACAATAATTTTTTTTTAAATCTATTATCTGTAATGTGTGTTTTAAGTCTTTCAGTATTTCAAACCCAACCAGCATTGACCAAAAAACAAACAAACAAACAAACTCACTGCTGTCAAGTCAATTCCGACTCATAGCAACCCCTCCTTGGGTTTCCCAGGCAGTATCTCTATGGAAGTAGATTGCCCAGTCTCCTTTCCAAGGAGTGGCTGGTGGGTTTGAGCCACCAGCCTGCAGGTTAGCAGTCAAATGACTTAGGCACTACACCGCCAGAGCTCCTACTCACAGTAACCCTATAGGACAGAGTAGAATTGTGCCATAGGATTTCCAAGGCTGTAAATCTTTACAGAAACAGACTGTCTCATCCTTATCCCACCCAACGTCTGGTGGGTTTGAACAGCTGACCTGTTGGTTACCAACTAAATGCCTTAACCACTGTACCACCAAAGCTCCTTTCAGTATTTCAGGTCTTGTGAAAGATGACACTGTAGTATTTGAACCATTTTCCTAAGATAAATTTCTCTTTCTCTATATGTATATATAAGCTTTACTGGTTTTGCTCTCTAGAGAACCCAGCCTAACACAACTACCTATAACAAAGAAATAAGAAACCAACTGAAACTGATGCAGAGGATAATCCTGGAACCTTGAGCTTTGAAAGAAAGGATAAATAAGTGAAGTCAATAGTGACTACTTTAACACTATGAATAAGGGTGGCAGATGGAGCTGTGGACTTTTGATTGGCCTGACAGCACAGCCATTTTGAATATTTGCCAGCTATATTCCCATTCAGACAGCAACCTGATAATCTGCTCCACTTTCTGAGGACTGCAGGCACAACCACACTGGTGGCTGATAACCAGAAAGATATACTATTCCCTTTGTTTCCCTTGTACCCCACACCCTCTGGTGAACTTAGGTGTGGCCATCCCCCACCCCCATCCACCTTCTGTACCAGAAGGAATACCTCCTATACCTGAGTGCCTACTTCCAGCTGCCATTTGGGATGTCAAGAACTTTTCCCAAGTTCAGGTGCCATGCCCCTAGACATCTTCTGGATCAGAGGAACTCATCTGCAATCAAGTGCCATAGCCACATTTGCCTTCAAGGTGGGCAGGAATTAGTTAGTGCAAGTACCAGGTGCACCACACTCTGCCACTTGATTAGACAGCAGGGATATCATGTGGGTGCCCTGACCCCTTCCAATTTTCTTTTTCTCTTTAATTATTCTTTTATATCCCTCCATTCTTTCTTTCTTTCCATTCCCTGGTTCTTGTTTTGTTATTGTTGTTTGTTTGTTTTCCTTTTCTTGGTTCTCTCCTTTTTTCCTTTCTTTTCTTCGGTTTTCTTTTCATTTTTCCCATCCCATATTTTCCTTTTTGCATTTTTTTTAGTTTTTCTTTATGATTCTTCTTTTCTTGCTCTCTATTATTTTAAACTTCCTCTGCAATTTTTTTTTCCTGTTTGTGCTATTTTTGCTCTTTATTCTGTTGTTTTCACTTTTTTTCTTCTTTTTGTAGTTGTTCTTGTTTCTTTATGCTTATGCTATTTGTGTATTTTGTTCTCTTGTTTTTTTGCTGATATTTTTCTTTTTCTGTCTTTTTTTTTTTTAATCTCACTTGGTGGGAGATAGGAACCATGCTGACATGACACAACTACATCCACATGTTCTACAGCCCCACTCACTGGGCAAAGGCCATGTTTTTGCACAACAACACAAGAACAAAATGACAAAATAAATGAAAAAGTATAAACCATACAAAAATAGCAAATAGAAATTCAGAATGTTAGTACTGATTTCAGAAATAAATAACACACTGAAAGGCAAAGGAGTAGAATTAAGTCAATAGAAGACAGAATTAGTGAGTTTGACAACAAACTCTCAATACTGTTTTGTTAAAGGACAATCATCACAAAGAACAAAAAATGAAGAAAGGCTAATATTTATGTGTGACATCCTCAAAAGGAATAAATTATGTGTGGTCAGGAACAGAACAGGAAGAAGCAAATAAAAGCACAGACAAATTTGCCAAGGATTTGTTGGAAGAGAACTTCCCTAATATGATGAAAGATGAGAAGATATACATTCAAGAAGTTCAATAAACCCCAAACAGGATAGAACCCAAAAGAAAATCACCAAGGCATACCATAATCAAACTTTCCAACACCAAAAACAAAGAAAGAAAGAATCTGGAAAGCAGCACAGGAAAAACAAAAATTTTCCTACCAAGGGCAACCAAGAAAACTAAGATCTTATTTCTCGGGAAAACCATACAGGCAAGAAAGCAATGGAATGACATATATAAAACTCTGAAAGAAAAAAAACAAAAAAGTCAACTAAGAATTATATACCCAGAAAAAATTGTCCCTCAGATATGATGGTGAGAGTAGGATATTTCCAGGCAAAGAGAAATTAAGGGAATTTGTATAAACAAGATTAACCTTACAAAAAATACTGAAAATATCCTTTGGACAGAGAAACAACAACTAGTGATTAACACACATTGCAACATAACCCAGAAATCAACTTAAATATAGAAATATTCAAAGTGAAAAAAACTTTCAAAGCTGTTGACAGGGAACAAGAGACATTAATTTGTAAGTGAGGACAACTACAAAGCAAAAAGAGGGAATGAATAGTGTAGTTACATCCAAATGTAGAGCAAGTCAAGATGATTTTGAGATAGAATAGACTGTTTTAAACATTGGAAGAAAATAATAAGTGACAGGATAACCTTAAAGAAAATTGATAAACCTTCTCATCAAATAAAAACAGGAAAGGTATAAATACTCAGCAAATACTAAAAACTAGCAACAAAGGAAGTAATTTAAAAAATTCATAAACAAAATTATCTTAGCACAGAAAATTATATGGAACAAAGAAATCGCCAGGTTATGGACTGAGGACCAAGATCATGGGGAACATCAAACTCTATTAGCATAACAGTATGCAAAACCATGCTTCTACATTCTACTTTTGTGAGTAGCAACTGGGATCTTAACAACTTGTGAACAGCCATCTAAGATGCAACAATTGGTTTCTACTCATCTGGAGCAAAGAGGGGTGAAGAAAATCAAAGACACGTGGAAACAATTAATCCAAGGGACTAGTAGACCATGGGAACCTCAGCCTGCAGGACCCTGAGACCAGAACTAGATGATGCCCAGCTATAACTGCCAAACACTCAGAAAGGGATAAAAATTGGAGATCCTGAATAGAGTGGGAGAAAAATGTGGAACAAAACTGAAAAGTACAAAATAATATCAGCTTAGTGGTCTGATAGAGACTGGTGAAACCACCAAGACCATAGTCCCTAGTCACCCTCAAGGCCTAGAATTGAACTCATTCCTGTGGCTTAGCCTTCAGCCAAACAATAGACAGGCCTATGAGATGAACAATTATACCAGGAAGGTGCACTACTTAGAATAATCAACCATGGGAGACTCGAAGGGCAGCATTTGTGCAGGGAGAAAGCTCAGAAGACAGAAATGCATAGGTAAAAAAGGTCACAAAGAAAATGTAATCACAGAGAAGAAATGGGAAGAGAGCTGTGGAGATTGCAATCAATGTCACAAAACAAAATGTATATGAACTGTTGAATGGAAAATGAATTTGCTTTATAAACTTTCACCCAAATCACAATGAAAAGTTTTTAAAAATTAAAAAAAAAAATTGTTTAACAACAATTGTGAAACATTTTTATTGGTGCATAATAAATCACCCCAAAAGTTGGTGCTGGCTGTTTACTGGGAGCTCATCTAGGACTGTTAGCTAGGGACTTCAATTAATCTCCAGGTGAACCTCTCTGTGGGGTCACTGGGGCTTCCTCAAAGCATGGGAGTTGGCTTCTACGAAGAAATGTCCTGAGGAGGAACATCCTGAAAGCAAGGATTCCCAAGGACCCAAGCAGAAGCTACAAAGCTTTTTTGATGACCTACCCTGGAAGAAATTTCTGGATGAAATTCTAGAACATATCTTCCATTGCATTCTATTAACTAAAAAAATCACTAAAGCTAGCCTGAATTCAAGGAGGAGAAATTAGACACCATTTCTAAACAGAAGGAGTAGAAGAGAATCTATGGCCATTTTTTAACTGAACTCACAGACCTAGGTTCAAATCTCAATTCTACCACTTGCTATTTGAGGTCAAGTTACTAAACTTTTCTTGGCCTATTTCCCATTTACAAAATGGAGAAACATTTTCAATGCTAGCAGGTTATTGTGATGATTAAATGAAATTAAATAATCTAGTTCCATTTAGGATCTCTGGTAGCATAGTGCCTAAGGCACTTGACTACTACCCAGAAGTCTGGCGGTTCAAACCCACCAGCCACTCCTCGGAAGGAAATTGGGCAATCCTACTTCCATAGTGATACTGCCTCGGAGGGGTCGCTATGAGTCAGGGCACATAACATATTCGACAGCAAATAACAACAACAACAACAGTTCCATTTCAATCCTTGAAGATTGCATAGTATGGATATACATTTGAGTAAGCTAATGTGTCCCAAACTCACTGCTGGTGAGTTGTATCCAACTCCCAGCTGGTATCTCTATGGAAATAGATTGCCCAATCTTCTCTCCAAGGAGTGGCTGGTGGGTTTGAACCACCAGCCTTCTGGTTAGCAGTCAAATGCCTTAGGCATCATGCCACCAGAGCTCCCAGAACAAGATGTGCCCAACACAGGGCTCAAACCCATGACCCTGAGATTAAGAGACTCATGGTCTACTGACTGAGCTAGCAGAGTACTCTTCACAACTGGACAGCATCATGATAAATGGAGAAAAGATTGAAGTTGTCAAAGACTTCATATTGATTGGTTCTACAATGTTCAGCCAGGGGGCAGTTTAAGCATAGGCACTGAAACAAGGCAGGCTTGTGCTTACTCACTGATCTGCACTGAACACGTTCCCTTGTTACCCTACCGA
>NW_006921965.1:463382-483429 GCF_000298275.1 Orycteropus afer afer | reverse complement strand
GGGGCTGGTGCGGGATCGGGCAGTGTTTCGTTCTGCTGTGCATGGGGTCGCTATGAGTCGGAAACGACTCGACGGCACTTAACAACAACAACAACAATCAACACCAATGGAGGCAGCAGTCAAGAAATCAGACGTCGTATAGCATTGGGCAAATCTGCTGCAAAAGACCTCTTTCAAGGGCTAAAGAGCAAAGATATTTCCTTGAAGACTAAGTGAGCCTGACACAAGCCATGGTATTTTCAATCACCTCATATGTATGGGAGAACTGGACAATGAAAAAGGAAGACTGAAGAAGAATTGATGCTTTTGAGCTGTGGAGTTGTCGTGTTGGCAAAGAATGCTAAAAGTACCATGGACTGCTAAAAGAACTAACAAATCTGTCCTGGAGGAAGTACAGCCTGAATGCTCCTTGGAAGCAAGAATGGCCAGACTTTGTCTTACCTGTTTTGGTCATGTTGTCAGAAGAGACAATATATTCCCTGGAGAAGGATATCCTACTTGGTAAAGTGGAGGGACAATGAGGAAGGCGAAGGCCCTCGACGAGATGCATTGACACAGTGGCTGCAATGATGAGGTCAAGTATAGCAAAGATGGTGCGGCTGGCACAGGACCAGGCAGTGTTTCATTCTGCTGTCCATGAGGTCGCTATGAGTCGAAGATGACTCAATGGCACCTAACAACAACAACAAATTAATGTGTCTACATTTAAATGTTGAATACAGGGACACTCTGTGAATAGAAACAGACTGTTGGTTTCAGAAGTAGCATTCTGGGAATCCCCTGTTTGTGTATCTGTTGCAGTTTCTGTGTCTAAAATTCAAATGATAACTGAACTTAGCTTTATCATGAGATGGAAATTGAAAGGAAGGTAGCCGAGGTTTACATTTTGCCCTTCAAATACTCACAGAGAAGCCCAACACCACACTGAAAATTAAGTAGCCATTGTCCCCTCCTCTAACCTACCAGAAGACTAAGGGATTCCCCTGCTCTTCAGCTAAGGTTTGCTTTTGTGCTTATAGAGTATAATCTGGCACCTTTTGTCTTATCCTGTGTGTCATAATGAATTTCCACCTAATATACTAATTATCATGCATTTAAAGCTTTCCCTATAGCTCATGGAGTATTTTTTTTTTTTTTTTAACAAAAAAGAAGCTTTGTCTATTAATATCCTGGCAAATAAATATTAAGATAGTGATAAAATGGAAGAAACATGGAATGCATATGATCTTTTCCTCTCCTGTCAAGCTCTCCTTTCCTTGGTCCATCTCCAAAGTCTTGCTTCTTGAGTCATGTCCTCATGCTAACAGTGTTATGTAGCTACAGCAGCAACTCTCCATTTCTTCCCATAATAAGGTGTAGCATCAGTCAGTTTGAACACAAACAGTCATGAAATATCTTATCCTTACACTTCATCATCAAAGCCCTGTTTCTCTCAATACTCAAGATGGAACTGGATTTTTAGAGTCAGGATGTTGTCCAAGGATGTTCTGCAGTTACAGGAGTTTTCTTTTGTTCTGTTTTGTTTCATGCAATCCATCATCTTCCAAAATGGAGGCCAGGCATTAGTTGTCAAGAGCTCTTATTCTGTTGCTACATCACCTGGAATCAAATCTTTCTCTCTACCACTGGTGAGCTCTGTGTTCTTATGCAGATTACTGAAATTCTTTGTACTTCAGCTTCCTCATCTATAAAATAGACATAATACAAAATTACAGTGTTGTTATGAGAATTATGTGGTTGTTGTTGTTGTTATGTGCCATCAAGTTGGACCCGACTCATAGTGACCCCTCCTTGGGTTTCTGTGGGCAGTATCACTACAGAAGTAGATTGCCTAACCTTCCTTCTGAGGAATGGCTGGTGGGTTTGAACCACCAACCTTCTGGTTAGCAGTCAAGTGCCTTAGGCACTATGCTACCAGAGCTCCCATTATGTGTAGTATGTGTAAAGAATTTTAAAGAGGACCTGGAACCTAGTAATTACTCAATAAATATTAGCTCTTATACAAGATTGTGTTAGGTTGTTTACAGATGATTTATATATATATATATAATTTTGTCATCATTTTAATGCACATTTGAAAAATCTAACTCATCAAAAGTATAATTTGACAGATTATCATTGCTTAGATTAAGTAAAATGAGTGACTTAATAAAAAAAATCTTAATTAAATTAGTTTAGATGATATACCAATAAGACAAAAATAATAAAGGTATGTAGGTGAATGACTGAATTTTGGGAAACCCTTCTTTAGTTAGCAAAGAGCTAGAAAACAAACTGTTAAACAGACCTACTTTTCTTGTTACATCTGTAATTCACCCATAGAGTATACTCTTAACTTAGGCCCAGAGCACAAAAAATCTGCAGCCAGTTCCATGCACAGATCTCTTGCTCCAGCCATTGGGAATGAGAGAGTTTGCCTGATTTAGGATGTGATAGCTAAGAGCTCACTATACAAAGATGATATATATAAATTCCAACTACTATAGTGCTGTCAACCACATTAAGCAATATGATGCATGGCCAAAGAAAAAGAGAATGTGATTTATGTTTCTTAGTCTTGCCATATTTTTAGCTTGTAAACTTAGACACCACCACTTGTCTATCAGTTTGTTGTACAGTAGGGCCTTGCATGTTGCTATGATGCTGGGAGCTATGACATCAGTATTTAAAATATTTCACTATTTAAAATATCAGCAGGATCAGCCACAGTGGACAGGTTTTCAGACTAAGACTAAGAACAAAGATCTGAAAATATACTTCCAAAAATTAGCTGATGAAAATACATGGATCAGAACAGGACATTTAGCAACTTGCTTACTTTGGACAAGTCATCAGTCATGAGAGGAGGACATCATGTTTGGTAGAGGGCCATTGAGGGCAAGGGAGACCTCTGGTGAGATGAAATAGCACAGTAGCTGCAACAATCAATGCAAACATGCTGGTGATTGTGAGAATGATGCTGGACCTCAAAGCCTCCTGTTAGGTTGCACATAAAGTCACCATAATTCAGAGTTAATAGCAGTTAACAACAATAATGAGAATCTCAGGCAAATTATTTAGTCATTCTGGCTTCTTTGTTCCTCATCTGTGAAATAAGGCACTTTAGCAATGGCTCTGTGTTCCCTCCAAAGATGTTGTATCAAATGACATATGTTATGTCAAACTTCTTTGCAAACACTGCGATGAGCTTTACTTACAAACATAAATATTGAGATATGATTAGGCTGTGGAAAACTTTTGCTAATAGTCCTTCTTGTTGTTTTTGTTAGAAAAAAATAATCTCACTGCTGTGGAGTCAGATCCGACTCATAGAGACCCCTTCTTGGGTTTCCAAGGCAGTATCACTATGGAAGTAGATTGCCAAATCTTCCTTCCAAGGAGTGGCTGCTGGGTTTGAACTGTCAACCTTCTGGTTAGCAGTCAAATGCCTTAGGCACTATGTCATCAAGTAAGTTATGACTCATAGTGACCTTATGTGTAACAGAAAGAAACACTGCCCAACCCTGAACCATCCTTGCTATTACTGCTATATTTGAATCTATTGCTGGAGCCACTGTGTCAAGGCATCATGTTGAAGGTATTCCTCTTTTTTGCTGACCCTCTACTATTTTGGTCTGTTTTGGTTACTTCATGCTGGTCTAAAGGATAATACCACACATGGGTGGCTTTAACAAACAGGGATTTGTTCTTTTACTGTTTAGGAGGCTAGAAGTCTGAATTCAAAGTGCCAGCTCTAAGGGTTGAGTGGAAGCCCCTCAACCTTGAGGTTCAGTTCTGCCTCTTGCTCTCAGCCCACTGGAACCAGAGATGTCTCTTCACTCAGGCAACTGCTGGCTGCTGAGGCTAATAAGCCCAAGGTTGACAAGTCAAATGGCACAGTCCCAACATTATTAAACCACATGGCAGGCCACTTATTGAAGCTCATTAATAGTCCCAAGATCAGCAGATAACATGGCAGGCTGCTGAATGATGACTTAGCTACATGTAGGATTCAGTCGTGAAAAAAGCTGCTGAGATCCTTCTCAAAACTTCCCCTTATAGACTGGAAGCAGATCACTTCCCTAAGGCAACTTCTCAGCTGCTCCAGTAGATTCCACCATGGAGTTTGTTACCAATCTTATCATGGGGAATAACTTCATCCAGCTGCCCAGACACTCCAAACCAGGCCCAGCTAAGCTAACATATAACCTTAACTACCACAATTCCACTCCTTGTCAACTTGGCACCTGTATGGTTCTTCATTGGGTGGCACCTGTACAGATCTCCTTCCTTGAGTGGCTCCAGTCTCCTAGTTCATCAGAGTGGAGACCTAACCCCCTTGACCTGGCAGGCCCTGTTTCTCTACCTCTTGGGCATGGCAGCCCTGCCCCCTCACTTTTGGACAGCAGCTATGGCCCCATTCCACTGGCCCACATGAGCAAGTAGCCCCCACACTCCAGACCCAAGTTAGTAAAGGTGTCTTTGAAACCTAGGAGGCTGTGGTGGTTCCACCTCCAAAGGCCATCATCCTACCCTTTGAGGCCAAGGCAGCTCTGCTTCATGTTTCCTTGATCTCTCAGCTTCTGCCAATTAATGCCTGAGGGCAACCCACTCCACCAGGAATCTTCCTGGCCAAAAGACACTTATCTTTCTTGGTCTGTGGGCTGGCCAACCTGTTACTCCATCTCACGCCAAGTCTCTGCTACCATTAATGCCTGAGAGCAACCCATTCCTCCAGGAAACTGCCTGTCCAATAGCATCCAGCTTTCACCTCCATGGGCTGGTAAGCCTATGGCTGTCTAATGCCAGCCTCTCAGCTCTGCAGCTGTCATCTTTCTTCTGGGGTTTCTCTGCCAGGATCTCAGCACAGGGATCTCAGCACAGGGAGACACTCTACACTTTAGATATCTGTCAGAGCAGCACCCCACTCTCTCAGTACCATATTCTGTTTTGGTTACCTCCAGTGCCACACTAACAGAAGATACCACAAACAAGTGGTTTTAAAAAATGGGGATTTATTCTCTTACTATTCAGGAGGCTAGAAGTCTGAGTTCAAAGTGCCAACTCTAGGGGCTTGTGAAAGCCCCTCGAACTTGGGCTTCAGCTCTGCCTCTTGCTCCTGGTCCCCTAGATAGACAGGTATCTTTTCACTCAGGCAGCTGCTGGCTGTTGAGGCTAACAAACCAAAATTCAACAAGTAAAATGGCACAGTCCCAAAATTAGCAAACCAAACATCAGGCCATTAACAGTCCCAAGATCAGCAGACAACATGGCAGGCTGCTGAATGATGACTTGGCTAGGTGCAGGATTCAAGTGTGCCAAAAGCCCTTCTCAAAATCTCTCTGTATGCACTGGAAGCGAACCTCATCCCTAAGGCAGCTTCTCAGCTGCTCCAGTAGATTCCACCGTGGAGCTGATTACTAGTTTCATCATGGGGATTATTCATCTAGCTGTCCAGCTACTCAAAAGCAGGCCCAGCCAAGTTGACACATAACCTTAAGTACCACAAGGTCCCTCCTGATAAAATGCCCAAAGTACGTGAGATGAATTCTCCCCATCCTAACTTCTAAAAAGCATTATGGCTGTATTTCTTCCAAGGTAGATAGATTTGTTAATTCTTCTAGCAGTTCATGGTATGTATATTTAACATTCTTCATCAAAATCCTAATTCAAATGCATGAATTCTTCTTCTGTCTTCTTTATTCATTGTCCAGCTTATGAGATGATTGAAAATATGATGACTTCAATCAGGCACCCTTCAGTCCTCATAGTGATATCTTCACTTTTTAACACTTTCAAGAGGTCTTTTGTAGCAGATTTGCCCAATGTAATACATCCTTTGATTTCTCAGTCGCTGTTTCCATGGGCGTTGATTGTGGATGCAAGTAAAATGAAATCCTTGACAACTTCAGTATTTGCTACATTTATCATGATGCTCCTTATTGGTCCAGTTGTGAGGATTTTTTTTTTTCAAGGTCAAATAAACAAAATTTAAGATTCTTAAGAGGGAGCGTAGCATAGTGGTCCAGCACATGGACTCTAGAGTTGTACTATGGAACTCAAATCCAAACTATGCACTTTACTACTGAGTGAGCTGTGTACCTCAATTTCCTTGTCTGTAAAATGGGAATAATAATGATGCCTAGTTCACGGGAATTTTATGAACACTTAGTGTATTAACACAAGTAAAGTCCTTGAGAAATGGCTTCTTCTCGGTATATGCTTAGTAAGTTAACTATTAATATCATGCATTATATTTAGCAAATGCTGCTGGTGAGTGTTATGAGCACTAGTTGTTAATCTTGTTAGATGCCATTGAGTCAGCTCTGACTCATAGTGACTCTAGGTGCAACAGAACAAAACATTGCCCAGTCTTGAACCAGCTTCACAATTGTTGCTATGCCTGAACACATCTTTGCAGCCACTGTGTCAATCCATCTCATTGAGGGCCTTCCTCTCTTTCATTGACCCCCCACTTTATCAAGCATGATATATTTCTCCAGGGAATGGTCCCTTCTGACAACATGACCAAAGTAGGTAAGATGAAGTGTGGCCAAAGGAGCATTCTGGTTGCATTTCTTACAGGCAGGCCATGGCACTTTCAGTATTCTTTTCCAACACCACAACTTAAAAGCATCAACTCTTCTACAGTCTTCCTTATTCATTGTCCAGCTTTCACACACATATTATGAGAATGAAAATACCATGGCTTGGATTAGGCTCCCTTAGTCTTCAAAGAGACATCTTTGCTCTTCAGCACCTTAAAAAGGTCTTTTGCAGCAGATTTTCCCAGTGCAATATGACTTCTGATGTCTTGACTGCTGCTTCCCTTGGTGTTGATTGTGGAATCAAGTAATATGAAATCTTTGACAACTCCAATCTTTTCTCCATTTATTGTGATGCTGCTTATTGGTTGTGAGGATTTTTGTTTTCTTTATGCTGAGGTGTAATCCATACTACAGACTGAAGTCTTCAATCTTCATCAGTAAGTGCTTCAAGTCATTTTCACTGCCAGCAAGCAAGGTTGTGTCATCTGCATATTGCAGATTGTTAATGAGTCTTCCTCAAATCCTGATGCTGCATTCTTCTTCATATAGTCTAGCTTCTCAGATTATTTGCTCAGCACAAAATAGGATAATTATGAGCACTAACTGGAATAATTTTTGTTGAAACATATAAATTAGATTGTGTTTTGCTGTATACTTTCCATTAAATTGTAGCCTTTGAATGGATTAGGGGAAAGAGATTTTTGAGTATGTGTTGTGCATTCTCTTGTATTTAATATATATGATTTATCCTACTGATAATTATGTTCTATTGTTTAGGACTGGTTTTGTCATAACACCTGGTGGATATTTTTCCAAAACATACAGAGAAATTTGAGAAGAGTAAGCAAGATATGGACTCTGGAGTTGGGCTGCCTTAGTTTGCATACCAATTCTACTACTTCCAATGTTTTATGACTGCATTGGAAAAATTATTTAAGCTCCCTAAACATCATTTTCTTTAGCTGTAAGTTGGAGATGATAAGTATTTATCTCATGAGGTTATTGAAAAGGAGCTCTGGTAGTGTAGTGTCTAAAGCACTTGACTGCTAACCAGAAGGTTGGTGGTTCAAATCCACCAGCCACTCCTCGGAAGGAAGGTTGGGCAATCTACTTCCATAGTGATACCACCTCAGCAACCCAAGGAGTGGTCTCTATGAGTCAGGTCTGACTCGATGGCACATAACAACAGCAACAACAATATGAAGAAAGAGATTAGAATGTTAAGTAAATGCTAGTTACCATTATCAAAATAGACAAATCAAAGGATTCAAACATATTAATGATCATGAAAATGGCCCAGGGCCATTCTGTTAGACATAAGGTCACCATGAGTCAGAGATAACTTGACTGCAAGTAACCATAACAGCATTGTTAAAATTTGTTAGCATGGAGTAATTTACACTAGATTCTATAGAGCTACCTTTTAAATCATGCTTATGGTGGAATTAGATACAGGGTTCAGATTTGGAGACTGAAGTATACATTTTACTAATGACACCCATATTTCTGCCTCCTGAAAGTTTGGGCAATCTGCTTTTGTAGTGATACTGCCTTGACAACCCAAGGAAGGGTCACTATGAGTCAGATCTGACTCAATGGCACATAACAATAGCAATTGATTGTCTATTCCTACTGGAAAAAAATGCACTATGGGCAGGAGGAAACTTGAAAGGAGATAGGTCACATATTTCTTTTCCTGCTGAGTGTTTTTAACCTTATCACTTTAGTGAGATGCCAGGGACTATGTGCCTTCCTTGCCTTTACTTGTTAGCAGATCATCTTGCTACTTTTTCATGTTCTTACATAACACCTTGTTCAGGCTTCCAGCTCCTTAAGAGACAGATGTTCATCTCAGGAATATTTCTAGAGTTCTTCCCCGAAGTATGCAAAATGCATGACAGCTATAGTGACTGGGTCTTGATTTATTAAAACTGGGAGTTTAGAGTCATTTAACAGGTAGATGCATCAACCCTTACAAATTTAAGGGATTATCATTGCAGTATTCCTCAGAGGCTTTATTCTACATAGAGTTTGCCATCTGGCTTCCATTTCTGAATTCATGCAAACAAGTCAGGGATGATTTAACCAAAAAACACCGTTACACATTTTCCAACCATGGTTCTAAGAGCAGCATACACATGTCCAATCCTTGATCTTAGAAGGTCATTCAGATAAAAATGCATTTGTTTTTAGCAAGCCACATGTTTGGCCCCATGCCCCAAAGGTCAGGCTAGACTGTATCATCTCCCTCGGGGGCTGCCTGCAACTGCTGGCAGGAGGGATTTTATGAAGTGTATTGATCGTGGTGGAACTTGGTAAAGCTAATTTATGTCAATGTTTCAAAATGTTCTTCTTTTGATATAAACTATGTGCTTGTATCTTGTTTGTGTAACTGTCTGGCCAACTGACTGGAAAATATCCATATTTGTACCTATTCCAAAGAAAGGTGATCCCACAGAATGTGGAAGTTATCAAATAATGTCATTAATATCACATGTTAAGTAAAATCTTATTGAATGTCATTCAAAAATGGTTACAGCAGTATATTGACAGAGAACTTCCAGAAATGCAAGCTGGATTCAGAAGAGGATGTGGCATGACAGCTATCCTTGCTGATGTCAGATGGATCTTGGCTCAAAGCAAAGAATACCAAAAAGATGTTTACTTGTGTTTTATTGACTATGCAAAATTTGATAGTGTGGATCATAACAAACTATGGATAAGATTGAGAAGAATGGTAATTCCAGAACACTTAATTGTGTTCATGAGGAACCTGTACACAAACCAGGAGGCTGTCATTTGAACAGAAAAAGGAGACACTGCATGGTTTAAAATCAAGTAGGGAATGTGTCAGGGTTGTATCATTTCACCATACTTATTCAATCTGTATGCTGAGCAAATAATCTGAGAAGCTGGACTATATGAAAAAGAACGTGGCATCAGAACTGGAGAAAGACTCATTATCAACGTGTATTATGCAGACTACACAACGTTGCTCACTGAAAGTGAGGATAACTTGAAGCACTTACTGATGAAGATTGAAGACTACAATCTGCAGTACGGATTACACCTCAATGTAAAGAAAACAAAAATCTTCACAACCTGACCAATAAGCAGCTTTATGACAAATGGAGAAAAGTTTGAAGTTGTCAAAGACTTCATATTACTTGGTTCTACAATCAACACCAGTGGAAGAAGCAGTCAATATACCAGACGATGTATGGCATTGGGCAAATCTGCTGCAAAGGACCTGAGAAGCAAGGATGTTTCCTTGAAGACTAAGGTGCGCCTGAGACAAGCCATGGTATTTTCAATCGCCTCGTATGCATGTGAGAACTGGACAATGAAAAAGGAGACTGAAGAAGAGTTGATGCTTTTGAGTTGTGGTGTTGCCAAAGAATGCTGAAAGTACCACGGACTACTAAAAGAACTAAAAAATCTGTCCTGGAAGAAGTACAGCCAGAACACTTTGGAAGCAAGAATGACCAGACTTCATCTCACCTACTTTGGTCATGTTGTAAGAAGGAACCATTCCCAGGGAAGGATATCATGCTTGGCAAAGTGGAGGGACAATGAAAAAGGGGAAGGCCATTAACAAGATGGATTGACAGTGGCTGCAACAATGGGCTCAGGTATAGCAAAGGTCCTGGGGCTGGCACAGGACCAGGCAGTATTTTGTTCTGCTGTTCATAAGGTTGCTATGAGTAAGAGATGACTCCACGGCACCTAACAACAACAACCACATGAGTCGAGCCAACTCAGTGGCACCTAACAGCAACATACATACAGACATACACATACACACATAGTTTTCCCTTTCTCTTCAGTACAGTGCCATATGTAATGATTTTTATTATTATTATGGTATTATTATGTACTGTATTATTATGTTTAAGATTTTTAAACATAAAAATTGTTTCTATACATAGAAAGGTGATATATATAGAGATATATAGATAGATACATATAGATATAAAACCAAAAGCCATACTCACTGACATTGAATCAATTCTGACTCATAGTGACCCCCACAGGATTTCCAAGGCTGTAAATTTTTATGGAAGCAGATTTCTCCCTCTTTCTTCCATGGAGTAACTGGTGGGTTTGAACTGCTGACCTTTTGATTAGCAGCCAAATGCCTTAAGGACTACACCATTGTAATATATATAGTATATAATGTTTATATACTGATGTTACATTAAGAATCTTAAGACCTCTTTTGTCTTACTTACATATTTGACTTAGACAGACTTTTATGACAGATCTTTGTCATAACCCAGGAACTGTCTATAGGTCAAAGACTATGAAATTCACAGATAACCTGGGAGGGTGAGCTAAGCAAAACATTCAGTCATGTTTCTTCCTTCTTTCCTTTTTTCTTCTCCTTTTTTTTTTTTTTTTTTTTAATTTAACTATTTCAAAAACTGTCATAACTTTATGTGACATTATATACCATACAAGGTTTTATACATAGTTATAATATTAACGCATGAGAAGGCTGGTCAATGAAAACAAAAGATGCATGAAGAATTGATGCATTTGTATTGTGGTGTTGGCAAAGAATATTGTGTATACCATGATCTGCCAGAAGAACAAAGAAATCTGTTTTATAAGAAATAAAGCTAGAATACTCCTTAGCAGTGAGGATGGCAAAACTTCATCTTGCTTACTTTGGACGAATCACCAGGAAAGAGCAATCCCTAGAAAAGGACATCATTTTGATAAGTAAAGGATCAGTGAAAATGAGGGAAATCCTCATTGAGATAGATTGACACAACAGCCATAACACAGGACTGACACATATCAAATATCATAAAGATGACACAGAACAGAGCAACATTTCATTTTGTTATGTTTAAGGTCAACATGAGTTGAAACTGTCTCAATGGCAACTAACAACAGCAATTATAAAATAACCATAATTACGGCAGCCACTACGATAAATTCTTTACTTAAATTACCTTTTTTACTTCATAACTGAAGAGATGAAGCAAGGCCTTAAAATACATAAAATTGTAAACCTTCAAAGAATGTTATTTAGATTTTTAGTAGTTCTTCATCTCTAATGAATAGTTGATGACTATGGAAGGTAAGGGAGCTTTGGTCATGTAGTGTCTAAGTCATTTAACTCCTACCCAGAAGGCTGGTGGTTCAAACCCACCAGCCACTCCTCAGAAGGAAGACTGGGCAATCTATTTCTGTAGAGATACCACCTCAGAAACTCAAGGAGGGGTAGCTATGAGTCTGGACCCACCCGATGGCAGTGAGTTTGTTTGTTTGTTGAGGGAAGGTGAGGAAATACTTTTGGCATTGTCTGGTTGTTCGGTTACTCTGGCCTTGGCTGTTTGGCCAACAATTTGGAATCCTCTGCTGTTCCTGCTACTGCTACTGCTGCTGCTTCTTTTTCTAAAAATCTAGTCACTGAAAGTCCTTAGTTTTTGCCCATCAGCTCTAGAAATGGCTACACAAGGCTGTGGCTCTGTAGTCTGAGCCCCCTCTGTTGTTTTCTTGAAATGTCTTTATCTGACATTGGTAGTAGGGTAACGCTACCCTCATAGAATCCTTTTGGAAGTACTACTAATTGGTATTTTTTGGAAGAGTTTGAGCAGGATTGATATTAATTCTTTATTAAATGTTTAGTAGAATTCTTCAGTGAAGCCATCTGGTCCTAGGCTTTTCTCTCTGTTCAGAGGTTTTTGATTACTGATGCTATCTCTACACCTGTTACAAGTCTGTTGATATTTCTATTTCTTTCTCAATCAATTTAGGTAATTTGGGTGTTTCTAAGCATCTGTCCCTTACTTTGTCTAGGTTGTCTAGTTTGTTGGCCTACATTTATTCATAATAATCTCATTTTATGCCTCTTATTTCTATAAAGACAGTAGTAATATCTCCTCTTTCACTTCACATGTTAGTTATTTGCATTGTCTTTCTCCTTGTCAGTCTAGTTAAGGTTTTGTTGAATTCATTTATGTTTTAAAGAACCAACTTCTGGTTTTGTTGTTTCTCATCTCTTGCTTTTCCTTTTCTAATCTGATCTTTGTTATTTACTTCCATCTGGCAGTTTTAGGCTTAGTTTGTTTATCTTTTTCAGTTTCTAAAAGTATAAAGTTAGATAATTGATTTGAGATCTTTCGAACTATAAGTTTCTCTCTATTGTTTTTGTTTCATTCCATGAGTTTTCATATATTGTGTTTTCATTTTCATTCATCTTTAAGTATTTCCTAATTTCTTTTGTGAATTCTTCTTTGACCAATTAGCTATTTAATAGTGTGTTATTTAATTTCTACATATTTGTGAAATTCCAAGTTTTTCTTGTGTAATTGATTTCTATTTGATTCCATTGTTGTCAAAGAAGATATTTTGTATCATTTCAATCTCTTTAAATTTATTGAGATTTGTTTTGGGCCCTAACATATGGTCTCACTTGGCTTTTTTGTTTAACCTGAACATTCTGTCTGACAAAGAGAGAGGATTTTAGGTCCCCTTTGATAGACAAGATTATACTTGCTTTCTCAGAAAGCTAAAAAAGAGCTCTTGTGCAGAAACTTATTCTCCAAACTGCTTCCTATGGAATGCTGTTAAGCCCTGAACCCTTGCCCTCAAAACATTGTAACTCCTAATATCCCAATTTAATAACATCACAACAATATTTGCATTATTGATTAAGCAACATCATGATAAATGGAGAAAAGATTGAAATTGTTGAGGATTTTACTTTACTTGGATCTACAATGAATGCCCATGGAAGCAATGGTCAATAAATTGAATGACATAATGCATTGGGAAAATCCATTGCAAACGACCTCTTTAAAGTATTGTTGAGAAAAGTTGTCTTTGAAGGACTAAGGCATGCCTGACCCAAGCCATGATATTTTCAATCACCTCATATGCATGCAAAGATGGACAATGACTAAGGAAGACCGAAGAAGAATTGATGCCTTTAAATTATGGTGTTGGCAAAGAATATTGAATGCAATATAGACTGCCAGAAGAATGGACGAATATGTCTTGGAAAAAGTACAGCCTAGAATGCTCCTTAGAAACAAAGATGGCAGGACTTCATCTCACATACTCTGGTCATGTTATCAGGAGGGACCAGGCTCTGGAGAAAGACATCATGCTTAGTAGAGTCGGCGAAAAAGAGGAAGATTCTCAATGAGATGAATTGACACAATGACTGCGATGGTAGGCTCAAATATAGCAATGATTGTGAAGATGATGCAGGACCAAGCATGGTTTCATTCTGTTGTACATGGTGTCACTGTGAGTCAGAACTGACTCAACAGCACATAATTACAACATAGCTCTGAAGGATACTTATGGTTGTTAACATTTGTAAAATGGTGATGTCTGAAGTCCTCTAACTTCATTATGGGGGAGAATAATCACCAGCATCAGCCCAAAACTGATTCCCATGAGGTGAGGGTAAGACATACACTCTCAAACATTTTTTTTTTTTTTTCCCCTAACCAATTCTGACACTAGTCATCCCTCCAATGGCACTCTCTACTTCTCTGCTGGGTTCATTGCAATGACCATACAGAACTAACTGACCATACTCACAGTCATGGGGTTTATTAGGGAAGTAACAGGCTACAATAATGGATCAGGATCAACTTGAGAGTAACAGGAACAATTCAGGAGGACAATTCTTTCTTGGCTGTCCCCACAGGCAGGTCTCTGCTGGCAAGCCCTGCTTGGGCAAGTGCTAAAGCTCTTCAGTGCTCTAAAAATGCCGAGAGGCAACTCTTACCACCAGGAAGATTCCTGGCCATGGTCCTCAGCTCTCTGGGTTAGCAAACCCAATGCAGCAACAACTCTGTCTTGCTGTAGTCTCATGCTGTTGCCGCCCCCAGTGTTACAACTCTCCAATATTACAGCTCTCTGTCTCCAGGTTCTAGGAGGTTCTTAACAAAGGGACCCTGGGTCTAAATGATGCCCTCTGCTCCTGGCTCTTCTTCTTGATGGTAGTGAGGCCCCTCCCTCAACTTCTGGGATTGGCCTTTTTAAGTCTTTTGTTCTTGTTGTTATGTGCCATCGAGTCAGACCCAACTCATAGCAACCTCTCCTTGGGTTTCCAAAGCAGTATCACTACGGAAGTAGATTGTCCCATCTTCCTTCTAAGGAGAGGCTGATGGGTTTGAACCACCAGGCTTCTGGTTAGCAGTCAAGTGCCTAGATGACAAAACTGACTAATTCCTTTGGTGGGACACAAGCCCCTTGTTTCCACATCCCAGCCAGATTTTCCACATCTTAAGTGCCTCATCTCATGCAATCATTTTGTGGCAGTTATAATATCATGGCCAGAAAGGTCATATAAAAAAAAGAAACTCGTTGCCCTGCAACATTATCTTATGTTCATTATTTATGTAGCTGTCAATGAATTGCAGAGTGTTTTATAGATCTTCCTTGTTTATTCCTTATTAAGTCATGTGCCATATTAATTATTTCAAGTAGACTAAAACACCTTAGAAATGAAAATATTTACTAAGAAAGGGACAAAATCTTCAAGAACCAGAAATGTATATCTTGGTCTTGGTCTTTGTCTTCACATTTTAATGCTCTTTTCCCCTATCTCCTATTGTTTCTCTTTCTCTCTTTTCCTCTGCTTTTGAAATTACAGTAGTTTCTATGACAGATTTTAGAAACATAAGAAGAGTAAATACATGTGTGTGTGTGTGTGTGTGTGTGCATGTATTGCATTTGTGTATGAATGAGGAAAAGGAGCTCTGGTGGCACAGTATATAAGGCATTTGATTGCTAACCAGAAGGTTGGCAGTTCAAATCCACCAGCCACTCCATGGAAGGAAGATGAGGTAATTTACTTCTGTAAAGATTTACTGCTTCAGAAACCCAATGAGGATTACTATGAGTTGGAATTTACTTGATGACAGTGAGGCACTTTTTTTGTTGTTTATGTAATGAGTAAAGGGGAATAGAAAATAAAATTTTATTTAATGAAAAAAATTTATTTGATGTATAAAGGTACTCCTCAACTAACAACATATTTGAGTTACAATGAGCCACACTTGCAACCATCCATTTTTATTCATTTTTTTGGTACATCTTATCCTTAGTAAAATTGTATGTACTACACCAGCCAGGAAAGCCAGGGAAAGAGAACCCAGAAGGGACAATAGAGCAAAGAAGCATCCAGGGATCCAGGTAAGGGGTGCAACCCGGGATCCACCCCCACCAGCCAGGAAAGTGGGGTTAGAAAAGCCAGAGGGGACAACCAAACAGAGCAATAGCCAGGGAACCAGGTAAGAGGAGTGACCCAGTCCCCACAACCACCAGCCAGGAAAACAAGGGAAAAAAAAAAAAAAAAAGCCAAGAGTATGAAGAGCAGAGCAGCAGCCAGGGATCCAGGTAGGGGAGTGATCCAGGCTATAGCCCCACCAGCCAGGAAAATAGCAGCCAGGGGGACGACAGAGCAGAGCAGCATCCAGGCATGCAGGTAAGGGGAGGGACCCAGGCCCCACCTCCAACAGCCAAGAAAGCAGAGGGAAAAGAAGCCAGAGAGGATGACAGAGCAGAACAGCAGCCAGGGATCCAGGTAAGGAGAGGGACCTAGGCCCAAACCCCATGAGCCAGGAAATCAGGGGAAAGAGAAGCCACAGGGGACAACAGAGTAGAGCAGCAGCCAGCGATCCAGGTAAGACGAGTGACACAGCCAGGAAAGCAGGGGAAAGAGAAGTCAGAGGAGACAACAGAACAGAGCAGCAGCCAGGGATCCAGGTAAGGGGAGGACGGAGAGGTTTTGAACAGCTAAGTGAGCCAAATTGTCTGTTAGTTTGTCGTGCTATTGTAACTTGCATATTGCTGTGAAGCTTGAGGCTGTGCCACCAGTGTTTCAAGGGCTGGCAGGGTTGCACATGGTGCACAGGTTTCAATGCAGCTTATGGACTGAGACAGACTGGTAAGAAGGAAGAGGGCATCCACTTCTCAAAGAATTGGCCAGGAAAAACCTTATGAATAGCAGAGAAACTTTGTCTGATACATGACTGCACAACTTTATGAATATCCTGGAAACATTAATTGATACACTGCGGGAGAAAGAGCCCCTTAGGTCAGAAGGCTTTCAAAATACTACTAAGAAAGGGCTGCATCATCAAAGTAGAACCAACCTTACTGACATGGAAAATAAAGCTTTCAAGACTTCTATGTGCTAATGTTGCACAACTCAAATTGAGGAGAAACAGCTGTAATCATCCATTAATAATAGGAATATGGAATGTATGAAGTACGAATCTAGGAAAATTGGAAGTTGTCAAAAATGAAATAAAATGCATAAAGATTGATATCCTAGACATTAGAGAGCTGAAATGGACTGGTTTTGGTCATTTTAAATCAGATAACCTTATGATCTACGATGCCAGGAATGACAATTTGAAGAGGAATGGCATAACATTCATCATCACAAAGGATGTTTCGAGATCAGTCCTCAAGTACAATGTTGTCAGTGATAGGATAATATCCACATGCCTACAAGGAAGACCAGTTAATACTACTATTATTTAAATTTATGCATCAACCACCCAAGCCAATATGAGGAAATTGAAGATTTTTATCAACTTCTGCAGCCTGAAATTGACTGAGTGTTCAATCAAGATGTGTTAATTATCACTGGTGACAAAGAAGTTGGAAACAAAGAAGAATCACCAGTAGTTGGAAAATTTGGCCTTGGTGACAGAAATAATGCTGGAGATCACATGATAGAATTTTGCAAGGCCAACAACTTATTCACTGCAAATAACTTTTTTCAACAACACAAAAGGTGGCTATACATGTGGACTTCACTAGATGGAGTAGACAGGAATCAGATTGACTACATCTGTGACAAGAGGCAATGAAAAAGCTCAATATCTTCAGCCAAAACAATGCCAGGAGCTGATTGTGGAACAGACCATCAACTGCTCATTTGCAAGTTCAACTTCAAGTTGAAGACATTTAAAACAAGTCCTCGAGGGTCAAAATATGATCTTGAAATATATCCCTCCTGAATTTAGAGACCATCTAAAGAATAGATTTGATGCATTGGACACCAATGACTGAAAACCAGAAGAATTGTGGGATGACATCAAAAACATCATCCATGAAGAAAGCAAGATGTCATTAAAGAGATGAGAAAAGAAGAAAAGACCAAAATGGATGTCAGAAGAGACTCTGAACCCTGCCCTTGAGTGAAGAGTAGCTAAAGCAAGTGGAAGAAATGACATGATAAAAGAGCTGAACAGAAGATTTAAAAGAGCAGCTCAAGAAGACAAAGCCAATTGCTACAATGAAATGTGCAAAGACCTGGAGTTAGAAAACCAAAAGGAAAAAACATGCTCAGCATTTCTCAAGTTGAAAGAACTGAGGAAAAACTTTAAGCCTCGACTTTCAATATTGAAAGATTCTATGGGCAAAATATTGAATGATGCAGAAAGCAAAAGAAGATGGAAGGAATACACCAAGTCACTGTATCAAAAAGAACTGGTTGATTTTCACTCATTTAAGGAGGTGGCATATGATCAAGAATCAATAGTATTGAAGGAAGAAGTCAAAGCTGCACTGAAGGAATTGGCAGAGAACAAGGCTCTAGGAATTGACCGAATACCCATTGAGAAGTTTCAACAAACTGATGCCCTGCTGGAGGCACTCACTTGGTTATGCCAAGAGATTTGTAAGACAGCTACCTGGCCAACTGGAAGTGATCCTCCATATTTGTACCCATTCCAAAAAGAGGTGATCCCACAGAATGTGGAAATTATTGAACAATATCATTAATATCACACACAAGTAAAATCTTCCTGAAGATAATTCAAAAACAGTTGCAACAGTATATTGACAGAGAACTTCCAGAGGTGCAGGCTGGATTCAGAAGAGGATGTGAAACAAGGTATATCATTGCTGATGTCAGATGGAACTTGGTTCAAAGCAAACAATATCAGAAAGATATTTACTTGTGTTTTACTGACTATGCAAAAGCATTTGATTGTGTGTATCATAACAAATTGTGGATAACATTGAGAAGCATGGGAATTCCAGAACACTTAATTGTACTCATGAGGAACCTGTACATAGACCAAGAGGCTGTCATTCAAACAGAACAAGGGGACACTGCATGATTTAAAATCAGGAAGGGAGTGTGTCAGTGTTGTATCCTTTAACCATAATTTTTCAATCTATATGCTGAGCAAATAATCCAAGAAGCTGGACTATATGAGGAAGAACATGGCATCAGGATTGGAGGATGCCTCATTAACAACTTGTGATATGTTGACGACACAACTTTGCTTGCTGAAAGTGAGGATTACTTGAACTACTTACTGATGAAGATTGAAGGCTACAGCCTGCAGTATGGATTACATCTGAATATAAAGAAAACAAAATTCTCACCGGTGGACCTGTAACAGCATCATGATGAATAGAGAAAAGATTGAAGTTGTCAAAGACTTCACATTGTTTGGTTCTACAATTGACACCAATAGAGGCAGCAGTAGACATACAGCTGGGCAAATCAGCTGAAAAGGATCTCTTTCAAGTGCTGAGGAGCAAAGATGTCTCCTTGAGGACTAAGTTGCTACTGACACAAGCCATGATATTTCCAATTGTCTCATATGCATGTGAAAGCTGGACAATGAGTAAAGAAGACTGAAGAAGAATTGATGCTTTTGAGATGTGGTGCTGGCGAAGAATGCTGAAAGTACCATGGACTGCTAAAAGAACTAACAAATCTGTCCTGGAGGAAGTGCAGCTGCAATGCTCCTTGGAAGCGAGAATGGCCAGACTTCATCTCACCTAATTTGTTCATGTTATCAGAAGGGACCATTCCCTGGAGAAGGATGTCATGCTTGGTAAGGTGGAGGGTCAGTGAAGGAGGGGACGGCCCTCAGTGAGATGTATTAACACAGTTGCTGACAATAGGCTCAAGTATAGCAGGGACCATGGAGCTGGCATGAGACTGGGCCGTGATTCGTTCTGCTGCACATAGGGTCGCTATGAGTCAGAGATGACTTGACGACACCTAACAACAACAACACATACAGTGCTGCAGCACCTAATTTTCTGAGATTATCAGCCTCTGATGTTCACTCATAGATGTTCAATTTTATGATTTATTGCTTAAAACATTGCCACGTAGATATAGCTTTCTAAACTAAATCAGGAGGTTCAGTTGCTTAAAAACATTGACCTAAATACTGATCACTTTGCTAAAGTTGTTAAGCAAATTTGAGAAGCAGTGAGATGCTACCATAAAATATATGAATGAAAAAGAAAAAGACCATGTAGAAAACTCGCATTAATTTTCTAACTGAAAATACTGTCTGCATTCCCTGGGAAAATCCATGTGATCCAGAACCTTTTACATGTTGAATTATTACCAGAATTGGCAAAACACTACTGTTGTCCAACTCTTCTTCATCATTCGTGTAAAGTTTTATGATTTGTGCATTTTTATATATGTATGTATGTATGTATGTATGCGGGAGCTCTGGTAGAGTAGTGCCTAAGGCACTTGACTGCTAACCAGA
>NW_006921965.1:458998-463282 GCF_000298275.1 Orycteropus afer afer | reverse complement strand
ATTCATTGCATCATTTTTCATACAAGATTTTCATTTTTTAAAAATGAAGCCACTTAAATGTGCAGTGGAGCTCTGGTAGAGTAGTGCCTAAGGCACTTGACTGCTAACCAGAAGGCTGGTGGTTCAAACCCACCAGCCACTCCTTGGAAGGAAGATGGGGCAATCCACCCCGGAAACTCAAGGAGGGGTCACTATGAGTTGGGTCCGACTCGACGGCACATAACAACAACAATAACAACATATATATATGCATTAAAATGTATCTAAGTTTCTGTGTAACATTTTGAACCCCTAAAGGCAAATAAAGATCAAGTATATAAAGATACTGATAATAAAAAACAGTAAAAATGAATACTAAGAAAAAGAAAAGAAAAGAAAAATAAGGTATTTGACTTACATTAGAAACATCAGAACCCATTTATGATGAAGTCATTAGAATGGAATGCTGTTGTAAGTCAGGGACTACCTGTGTGTGTGTGTGTGTGTGTGTGTGTGTGGAGAGAGAGAGAACAAAGCACATATACATATACAGTGAGTGTAATATACCCTCAATGAGATGGAATGACGCAGTAGCTGCAACAATGGATTCCAACACCAATGATTGTGAAGATGGTGCAGGATCGAGCAACATTTCATTCTGTTTCACAGCCTAGGAGATGTCAACTGACAACATAACAAGAACATAATTAGATACTGAGGGAGGGGATGAGAGAGAGGAAGAGAAGGAGGGAAGGAGTTATTTAATTATTTCATCACCATCATCTAACTCTCCAAGTCAAGCTTTGAGTAACTTTCATTGTTTAATGTGTTTTTAATCATTACAAAGACATGGGAAGAGGAAGTCACTTTTGATTTCCTTTTTCACTGTCTTTCAAATACTAGCTCTGGTGACCTCACACTATTTATTCTTCTCCATTTGTAGACTTTTACAAAGTGGATTTTCTGTCATCATTCCTATCTTCAAAAGTTGCATAGTACTATTTTCCTTTTGACTTATATCCCCTCCCTAACCCATTTATTTCCTATAATAAATTTATATTCTCTTTCTCTCTTTCATCATAAGTGTTCTGATCCCAGAGTCTGGAGATTTTTCTCACTTTTTCCAATCTCTAGAAGTTGTATACTAAGATAAAACTTAGATCAGACAGTGCCCACAATACAAGCAGAATCCATTCTTGAACATCGTTCATACTTTTCAAAGTAAATTTGTCTGTATAGCTTGAGAGCAGCTTGGAAAAGTAGCTTAAGAGTTTTATAATTAAAAACTGTGGGTTCAAATACTGGCACTCATATCTGCCAGTTCAGTGGCCATTGGCAAGTTTTAATCAATCTCTCTGAACCTTGGTTCTTTTTTTGTAAAATATGAGTTTTCTTTTAGTATTTACCTGCAAAAGCTCTTATAAGGATTGAATGTAAAGTTTACAAGTTCTTGGCTTCAAAAGCATTATCTTATTTAATCCTTACAACATTTTTGTCCCAGTTTTAAAGATGAAAAACTGAGTATTGACCACAGTACCAGAGTTAGTTTTCATTCATTCAACAAATACAAATGGAAGGCCAGCTAGGTACAAGCCCTTCCTTTGTGGAGCAGTTCATTCTAGTGGAGAAAGATGACAATCAATATATAGCAAATACATAAATGAGAACTTTATAAGGAGTAAGTGCAATGAAGAGTGAAAAATAGGGTAATAAAGAGAAAGTAGTGAAAGAAGAGAGGAGGTCAGGGGTGTCCAGGAAGGCCTATGGGGAGGTGACATCCAAGCTGTGACTGGAATGATAAAGAAAAGCTGACCAAGTAGAAGAGCCAGCCAAGCAGAGGGAACAACAAAACCAAAGGCATGGACTCGAAGTTCATGAACGCATATCAAGAAGTTGATGGGCTGGTATGCACTCATTGGAACAATCACCCTTATGAGATTGAGAGGGCATCATTTGTCCAGGGATAGAGCAGAGAAGGTGGGAGAAGATAAGAAGAAAGACTAGAGGGAAATGGTGGGGACAGGGAGGAAGTGGGAAGAGTGCTGTTGCATTGTGGGGACTGCAGTGACTGTCACAAAACAGAATGTGTATGCATTGTTGAATTTTAAAAAAAAAATTGCTCTGTAAACTTTCACTCAAATCACAATAAAAAATTAAGAAGAAGAAATTGATGGGCTGGAAACCTAAAAAGACAGCTTGCTGCCTCTCAGCAAATTGCACATAGCTTTAAATCTGGACGTAGAACAGATGATGCTATGACACCTGGCTGTCTTTTTTCTCTTTGAACTTTATTGTTATTATTATTAAGAGCTCTAGTGGCATAGTGCCTAAGGCATTTGACTGCTAACTAGAAGCCTGGCAGTTCAAACCCACCAGCCACACCTCAGAAGGAAGACTGGGCAATCTATTTCCATAGAGATACAGCCTCAGAAACCCAAGGAGGAATCTCTATGAGTTAGGCCCAATTTGATGGCAATGCGTTTGGTTTTTGGTTTTCTGATTATTATTATTAATTATTATTATTATTATTATTATTATTATTATTATATTGTGATTTAGGTTAAAGTTTACAGAACAAATTCACTTTCCATACAGCAGTTCATACACATTTTGTTTTCACAACACTGATTGCAATTTCCATAATGCAACACCTTTCTTCCCACTTCCTCCCTGTGATTACCCCTTCCCTGTGTCCTTCTTTTCCTTTGCATTCCTGCCCTGTGAGCAATCTCCCTGTGTAAATACTGCTTAGCAGTCTTTTAGGATTATAATAGGAGCTCTGGTAGCATAGAGGCTAAAGCACTTGACTGCTAACCAGAAGGCTGGCGGTTCAAACCCACCAGCCACTCCTCAGAAGGAAGGTTGAGCAATCCTACTTCCGTAGTGATACTGCCTCAGAAACCCAAGGAGGGGTCGCTATGAGTCGGGGCCGACTTGACGGCACATAACAACAACAACAACAGTTACCAATGTATTTCTATAAATTTAATAAGATGTTATGTTTCATTCATATGTTTGTCATGTTGTGATCTCAGGGTAATGGGAGGACAAAACCAAACCAAACTCACTGCCCTTGAGTCATTCCTGACTCATAGCAACCCCTCCTTAGGTTTCCAAAGCAGTATCTCTACAAAAGTAGATTGCCCAATCTTCCTTCTGAGGAGTGGCTGGTGGGTTTGAACCTCCAGCCTTCTGGTTAGCAGTCAAATGCCTAGGCACTACACCACCAGAGCTTCCAATGGGAGGACAAAGTGTGTGATAGCTGACTGTGCCTGTCTTGTTTTCTGCTATGTGCTAACTTCAATCAAAACTCGCTTTCCATTAAGCTCCACTGGAGATGGGAAAAGAAGAAATGATCTTTTAATGAACAAAACAATTTGAGTCTTTACTTGAGTTCTGAGGCACCACACAATGTAATTTGTTTGTTCAACTGACTAGCCTCACCACAGAGCAGGAGAGACTACACAGAACAGATGTCATTTAGCCAGATGCACTTTGATCCATATTAGTTTCTGCTGCTGTATTTCACGTTCTTTTGTAGTTCAGATCATACCATTCATTTTCATTTCCTTGGGCTGCCATAACAAAAGCCAAAACATAGATGATGTTAATGAGCAAATATTTATGTTTTCACAGTTCTGGAGCTCTGGTAGCTGTAGTGCCTAAGCACTTGACTGCTAATCAGAAGGCTGGTGGTTCAAACCCACCAGCCACTCCTCAGAAGGAAGATTGAGTTATCTACTTCCATAGAAATATTGCCTTGAAAACTCAGGGAGGAGCAGCTATGAGTTGAATCGGCTTGATGGCAGTGAGTTTGGGTGTTTTTTTTTTTTTTTTTTTTTGATCAGTTGTCCAAATCAATATCTGGACCATGTCACTCCTTCTGGGGACTTTGAGAGAGGAACTTCTCCATGCCCCTCTCCTGGTGCCAGCAATCCTTGACATTACTTTGCTGTTTGTAGCTACATCTGCCTCCATCATCACATTGTGTCTACCTTTCCCTCATGTGTTATTCTGTCTGTGTGTCTGTTTTCTTCTTTCATAAGACATCACTAAGAAGGTTTTAGGACTAGAAACCAGCCTACTTCTGTATGAAAGTACAATGTTACTCAGAAACCCAAGGAGAGGTCATTATGAATTGGATCCAATTCCACAGCAGTGTGTTGTGTTGCATTGCATTTATATATATATAGAGAGAGAGAGAGAGCGAGAGATAGATAGATATCTCACTAATAATCTTTGATATATATATAGAGAGAGCTCATATATATATATATATATATATATATATATATATATATATAT
>NW_006921965.1:441461-458462 GCF_000298275.1 Orycteropus afer afer | reverse complement strand
ATATATATATATATATATATATATAGTGTGTGTGTGTGTGTGTGTATATAGTGTGTATATATATATAGTGTGTGTGAATATATATATATATATATATATATATATACATATATAATTTTTATAGCTCTGAATAGGAATGTGAAGCTCTGTCTTAGTCTTTGCTCTGAAAAGCAACCTCATAGCCCCTTGCTTTTAGTCAATGAATGGTCTTCTAGAACCATTGCTGTGGCTTCAGTGTCTCACAACAAAAGACTAAAGACCTGTAATGAAAAATGTTGGCCCTAAAATTGACCCTTTGAGTCAATGACTAGGACATTTTACTTTCAGACCTCTGCCCTGAAAAGTAAAAATGTTTTGCCATCAACACATTAATCCATCTATTTCTTTGGAGATGAAATTAGTGCTTGTGTACCAGTAAGTAGGCAAGAAATCACTTTTTAAATTTGGAGAAAAATCTCATCCCACCATATGTTTGTTTGTGTGTGTGTGTGTGTGTGTGTGTATGAAAATAAGAACCTAAAATACTAAGTACTGAGATCAAAGACTTTTATTACCAATATGCAACCAATTTTGGAGAAAATTTCCAAATAAGAACTGGAATAATTACTCACATTTGTTAAATAAACACTCAATGTAGTTGCTATCAAAATGAAAATCCATCATTTCTATTTTAAATCTAAAGGTCCATAATTAAGTGGGGTTGGCACTGTTTTAAATTCATGCACCATGGAAAAAAATTATATGCTTTATCCAGTAAGGAGGTTGTGATTTGTATTTTAAATTCCACCACTAAGGAATATCTTTCCAGAAAGTGAAACTCTTTCTTCATTTGTTTGAAGTAAAGTGCTCTTGTCAGAGTTTACTGAAAGTATAGTAAAATGGGAATGAATTTCAGTAGATTGCTGTAGGTTATGTAGCATTTCAAGACAGTGAGCATTTTAACTATTTTCCTCAAATGAATTATATTTGTGCATGAATCTAGTCCCATTGCTTTAATTGCTCATTGAAATGTGCTAAATGAAATAATTTAATTTTGTTTCATTTTTACAAAACTTACATTTTTTATAATTGTCACATACTTCTTGTGAGACCATTGTATGCTGTTAGCAATGTTCATTGTCTATAACTTTACTTATTGATCATGCAAAACACAAATTTTGTGAAAGTATCAAAGACAATGGTGTTAAAATTTTATGCTTTCCACAAGAGCTGACACCTCTTGCTTTAACTGGAACTTTTAATTCTAACTAGGATATCTAGGATATTTATTTTTAATTTTTTTAATGTGGAACATGACATCAAGAAGGTGGGTATTTTATAGTATTCAGTGAATTCATTAAGAAAAAAAAAAAACACTCAGAGTTCCAGTAAGATGGCAGAATAAGCAGACAAACTATACAGACCCTCACAGACCCTCTTCAACAAAGAAAAGGGGAAACAATTAGCACTGTTTTAAACAGACACAGAAGATAATCCTGGAGTCATGAGCTTTGAAAGGAAGGATACAGAAGTGGACTAAACTCCAACTAGCAGAAGAACCTGCATGAAAACATCGAAAAAGGAGATGTACGGAGCTGTGGTCTGTCAGTGATCCTGATGGCATGGACAGCTTGGATATTGTCAAGTAGTGTTAGGACCTAATAATTAACCTAAAAATCAGCTCTGCTAGCCAGGGGCTACATGGAAGACTGCACTGGTGGCTGATGAATAAAAGGGGAAGTGGCAAAGAGGGAGATGGTGTCAGCTGTGGACTTTTGGCTGTCCAGAGGGCACAACAATTTTGAATATTTATAAGCGGTTTAACCATTTTGGATATTCAAAGCAACAGCATTCTCTCAGATTCCAAGAACCTAAGAATCAACTCCACTTGCTGGGACCTCAAGGACATACTTGACATGAAGGCCTAGAAAGGTGTGATATTCCTGTTGCTACTCTCATATCCCACACCTTCTTGGTGAACAGAGGTGCCGCCATCCTTCACTCCCACACACCTTCTGGGCTGGCAGGAATTCCATCCCCATCTGTGTGCTCTGATGGAGCCTCTGTGCCCTGTCTCACCCTGCCCAGATTTTTTTCCCCCTTATTTTTGTTTTTTAATCTATTTGTTTTTGTCTGTTTTAAAGTTATTATTAATATTACTTGTTCTATTTATTATTATTCTTTATTTCTCCCTTCCTGGGTTCTAGTTTTCAGCTTTTTCTTTCTTCCCTGCTCCTGGTTCTATTTTTTTTTTTTTCTTTCTGAGGATTAACCCCATTCAGTTTTTCTTTTTGCATTTCTCCCATTTTTTTTCCTCATTAATCTCCTACTCTACCTTTTGTCTCTTACTGCCCTCTCCCCAGATATTGTAGGGCTTTCTTATTCTTTTTTTCTTTTTCTTTTTTTTGGTGATTGTTTCTGTGTATTTATATGGTGTGTTTTGTCTGCTTGCTTTTACTTTTATATATATATTTTTTTGATTGTTGTTTTGTCTAACTGAGTGGGACACAACAACCATCCCCATATGATGCAATCACATCTGCACCTCCTGCAGGCACTTACTGAGTGAGAGCCACCACTTCCTTCTCCACAGACTGGTCAATGGTAAATGACCAGCAATAAGAGCCTGACTCACCCTTAACTCCTCCTCACACACAATTAACAGAGATCTGTGCAGCCACTCTTATTCTTTATCACAATCACTAGGAGACCAGTGGTGAGTGTGTAAGTGCTGCCAGCTAGCAAATAGAGGAGCACAGAACCCTGTTTATTCAGATACATCTAAACAAAACAAATACAATTAAAATCTTGGGCAAATCACTCCAACATAAAATCACCAAATACAAATACAACAATGTCACAATGTCTCAGAGACAACAGATCATCACAGTCCAAACAAAGAAGCAAGAAAAAGCAGTAGAAAAAAGGGAGCAGGACACAGAACCAGAACACTTTCTTGAGGAAGAAGCAGCATTGAAAATCCCTGATAAGGAATTCAAAAGATACTTAGTTACCTTCAAAGGATTAAGAGACAGATCAAGGAAAACACAGACAAAACTCTAGAACACCTTCAAAAGAAAATACAGGAACAAAATGACAAAGTAAATGAAAAATTAGAAATGATACAAAATCTACAGATAGAAATCCAGAAGGTTAATACTAAATTTTCAGAAATAGACAGCATATTGAAAGGGCAAAGGAGTACAATTGATGCAATGGAAGACAGAATTAATGGGATTGAAGAGAAATACCTGAATACTTCTTTGGAAAGGGATCAATCAGAAATAAGATAAAAACAAAACAAAGAAAGCCTAAGATTCATGTGGGATACCATCAAAAGGAATAATCTATGTGTAATCAGATTCCAGAACAGGAAAAGAAAAAGAAAACCACTGAGAAAATTATCCAATATTTGTTGGAAGACAAATTCCTTGAAATGATGAAAGATGAGAATATATCCATTCAAGAAGTCCAACCAACCCCAAACAAGATAGACTCCAAAAGAAAATCACCAAGACATATCATCATCAAACTCATTGAAACCAAAAACAAAGAAAGAATCCTGAAAGCAGCACAGGAAAAATAAAAAGTTACCTACAAAGGGCAACCAATAAGAATAAGCTCTGATTTCTCAACACAATCTCTGCAGGCAATAGGATGGCATATATAAAACCTACAAGAGAAAGGAGGATGTTGTTCAAACAGAACAAGGGGATACTATATGGTTCAAAATCAAGAAGGGGTGTGTCAGGATTGTATCCTTTCACCATACTTATTCAATCTGTATGCTGAGCAAATAACCCAAGAAGCTGGTCTATATGAAGAACATGGCATCAAGATTGGAGGAAGACTCATTAATTACCTGCGATACGATGATGACTCAACTTTGTTTGCTGAAAGTGAGGATGGCTTAAAGCACTTACTGCTGAAGATTGAAGAATACAGTCTGCAGTATGGATTACATCTCAATATAAAGAAAACAAAACTCCTCACAACTGGACTATAAGCAGCATCATGATCAATGGAGAAAAGTTTGAAGCTGTCAAAGACTTCACATTTCTTGGTCCTACAATCCACGCCAATAGAAGCAGCAGTCAAGACATCAGATAATGTATTGCATTGAGCAAATCTGCTGCAAAATAACTTTTTCAAGTGATTAAAAGCAAAGACGTTTCCTTGAAGACTAAGATGCACCTAACCCAAGCCATGGTATTTTCAGTCACTTCTTATGTATGTAACAGCTGGACAATGAATAAGGAAGATCAAAGAAGAATTGATGCTTTTGAGTTGTGATGTTGGAGAAGAATACTAAGAGTACCATGATCTGCTAAAAGGACTAACAAATCTGTCCTGGAAGAAGTGCAGCCAGAATGATCCTTGAAAGTTAGAATGGCCAGACTTCATCTCACCTACTTTGGTCATGTTGTCAGAAGAGACCATTCCCTGGAGAAGGATATCATGATTGGTAAAGTGGAGGGTCAACGAACAAGGGGAAGGACCTCAACAAGATGGAGAGAAACAGTGGCTATAATGATGGGTTCAGGCATAGCAAGGATCATGAGGGTGGCACAAGACCAGGCACTGTTTTGTTCTGCTGTGCATAAGGTTGCTATGAGTTGGAGACAACTTGATGACACCTAACAACAAAAATTTCCAACCAAGAATTATATACCCAGCAAAATTGTCCCTCAAATATGACAGTGAAATCAGGAGATTTCCATATGAGCAAAAATTAAGGGAATTTGTTAAAACCAGACCAACCTTACAAGAGATACTAAAGTGAGTCCTTTGAACAGAGAACCAATCATAGCAAACAACAACCAACTATTAATACACAAGATGACATAACTCAGAAACTAACACAGCTATCTAAATATCCAAAGTAAAATAAGCTTACAAGAGAACCAGAGACATCAATTGGCAAATGAGGACAACTACAAACCAAAAAGAGGGGAAAAAATAGCGTAGTTACAGAACTTCTATATGGTAAGGATGTCAAAACATTTGCAAGATAGAATAGACTGTTATAAACTTGGGGAGAAAATTATAACTCACAGGGTAATCTCAAAGAAAAATGATAAACCTTTACATCACAATAAAAAAGAGGATAAGCATAAATATTTAGCAAATACTAAAATGATAGCAACTACGGAAATGATAACACAATTCAAAAGCATAATGAGCTCAGTACAGAAAATTATATGGAACAAAGAAACCAGGAACACCGTGAAAAAACACATAATAAAATGACAGCAACCAATTCTTACTTGTCAATAATTACACTGAATGTCAATGGATTGAATGCACCACTCAAGAGATGGAGAGTTGCAGGCTGGGTAAGAAAACATAACCCATCAATATACTGTCTACAAGAGACACACCTTAGAGACAAAGACAAAAATAGACTACAAATCAGGGATTGAAAAAAGATATATCAAGCAAATGTCAACCAAAAAAGAGCAGCATTGGCAATATTAATTTCTGATAAAATTGTCTTTGAGACAAAAACCACCATAAGAGACAATGAAAGACATCATATAATGTTTAAAATGTCAATTGAACAAGAAGATATAACCATAACAAATATCTATGTGCCCAATGAAAGAGCCCCATAATACATAAATCAGAATTTAACACAATTGAAAAGACCAATAGATAACTGCACATAGTGCTGTTGCTGATGTTGTTGTTGTTATGTGCCATCGAGTCAGACCTGACTCATAGTGACCCTCCTTGGGGTTCCGAGGCAGTATCACTACAGAAATAGATTGCCCAACCTTCCTTCCAAGGAGTGGCTGGTGGATTTGAACTGCCAGCCTTCTGGATAGCAGTCAAGTGCCTTAGGCACTATGCTAGACTTTAATACACACACCACTTTCAATCACAGATAGAACAACTGGAAAGAAACTTAACAAAGATGCAGAAGAACTAAACAATACAATCTATTAACTTGACCTTATAGACATCTACAGAGCAATACATTCAACAAGAGCACAATGTACATTCTTTTCCAGTGCACATGGAACATTCTCCGGGATAGACCATATGTTAGGCCATACAGCAACCAAAACCAAAAAAGGCAAATTCACTGCCATCAGATTGGATCTGGCTGAGAGTGACACCCTGCCTTGGGTTTCTGAGGTAGTATTACCATGGAAGTAGATTGCGCAATCTTCCTTCCAAGGAGTGGCTGGTGGGTTTGAACCACCAGCCTTCTGGTTAGAAGTCAAAGCCTTAATAAATTTAAAAACATTGAAATACTGTAAAGCATCTTCTCAGATCACAATGCTATCAAATTAGAAATCAACAATAGGAAGATTAATGGAAAAAGAGCAAACACATGGAAACTGAATAACACCCTCCTTAAAAATGACTGGGTAAAGGAAGAAATAAAAAATTAAATTAAAAAAATCCCTTGAATCAAATGAGAATGAAAACACAACATACCAAAATCTTTGGGGCACAGCAAAAGCAGTGATCAGAGGCCAATTTATAGTAATAAATGCACACATCAAAAAAGAAGAAAGTGCCAAAATCAACAGTTTCAACCAACATCTCCAATGATAAGTAAAAGACTAGCAAGAAAAGCCTAAGTCACCAGAAGAAAGGAAATAATAAAGATTCGAGCAGAAATCAATGAAACAGAAAATAGAGAGACAATAGAAAACAATCAAGAAGACTAGAAGCTGTTTTTTAAAGAGATTCATAAAATTAACAAATCTCTGGCAAATTTGACAAAGGAAAAAAGGAAGAAAATACAAATAACACAAATAAGAAACGAAATCAGTGACATCACAAGAGAACCAACTGAAATAAAAAGGATAATATCAGGATACTACAAAGAATAAAACTCCAACAAAGTTGAAAATCTAGAAGAAATGGACAGATTTCTAGAAACATTCTACTTAACTAAACTAACACAGACTGATGTGGAAATGTTGAACAGGTCCATAAAAAAAGAAGAAATTGAACAAGTCATTAAAAAAAAAAAAAATTACCAACAAATAAAAGTCCTGGACCAGACGGTTTCACTGGGGAATTCTACCAAACACTCAGAGAACTGACACTAACACTACTCAGACTATTCCAGAAAATAGAAAAAGATGGAATCCTCCCAAATTCATTTTATGAAGTGAGCATAACCTTGATACCAAACCAGGCAAAGACATTACTCAAAAGGAAAACTACAGACCAAGTAGGAGATCTCACACTGCCAGATCTCAAAACCTATTATACAGCCACAGTAGTCAAAACTGCCTGTTACTGGTGCAACAAGAGACATATAGACCAATGGAATAGAATTGAGAACCAAGAAATAGATCCATTGGGCTTGCTCCTTGACAAAGGGCTAAAATCCATTAAATGGGGAGTGATTGTCTGTTTAACAAATGGTGCTGGCAAAACTGGATAAACATTTGCAGAAAAATGAAACAAGATCTGTACCTCACACCATAAACAAAAACAAAATCTGGACAGATCAAAAACTTAAATGTGAAACCTAAAACTATAAAGTTCCTTGAGGAAAAACTAGGGGCAAATTTAGGGGCCCTAATATATGGCATAAATGGACTATCAAGCATAACCCAAAATGCACAAACAGCAGCAGAGAAACTAGATGAATGGGACCTTCTAAAAATTAAAATTTTATGTGCTTCCAAAGACTTCTTCAAAAGAGTCAAAAGAGAACCTATAAATTGGGAAAAAATATTTGGCAATGACATATATGACAAGGGACTTATCTCTAGAATTTATAGAAAACCCCAACACCTCAACAACAAAAAGACAAATAATTCAATTAAGAAATGGGCAGAAGAAATGAATAGACACTTCACCAAAGAGGATATTCAGGTGGCTAACAAACATATGAAGAAATGTTCACGATCATTAGCCATTAGAGAGATAAAAATCAACACAACAATGAGATAACATCTTGCCCCAGCACTAGTAGCAAAGTTCAACAAGACAGAAGATAACAAATGCTGGCAAGGATGTGGGAGAATGGGATTCTCATACACTGCTTGTGGGACTGTCAAATGATACAATCATTGTGGAAAACAGTATGGCATTTCCTTAAAAAAGTTGCAATTAGAAATACCATTTGACCCAGCCATTCCATTACTATGTATATATCCTAAAGAAGTGAGGGCCATGACAAGAAGAGATATATGCACACTCATGTCCATTGCAGCACTATTTACAATAGCAAAAAGATGGAAACAACCTACGTGCCCATCAACAGAAGAATGGATAACCAAACTATGGTACCTACATACAATGGAATACTAAGCAATTCTGAAGAATAATATAGAATCTGAAAAACTGTATAATGTGGGCAAACTTGGAGGACATTATGCTGAGTGAAAAAGTCAATCATAGAAGGACAAATATTGTATTAGTATGTTATTTTAAAAAGTCAAAGAAAAGTTTATATATGGAAGGAAATTTCCTTTGTCAGTTACTAGAGATGGGAGAGGAGGCGAGGGAACACTGCTAGATAGGTAGAGACAAGTATTGATTTGGGTTAAAGGAAGGGCAATGTACCAAATGTGAGTGATCACATGGTGGCATTGAGGAAGAGGAAGACACGGAGAGGTACATGGGAGGTACAGATGACAAAGATAAACTATTTTGCACATATAGTACTGTGTTGCCATTGAAAACAAACATTGTTCTATGGGTGGATAGATAGGTGGACAGGCTGAACTATTAGGTATGTCTATGCAGGGAGTAGTGTGCCCAAGACCATATATAGGATTGTCAGGCAATGTTTCTACAAGTGTATTTGTATGTTCTGTAAGAATTCCCAGGTATATAGTAGGTAAGGGGAGGGATAGGGAGAGCACCCCGACCAAAGGCAGGAAGCTGGAAAGCCAGAGCTGACAGCGGCCAGATCCAGGTAAGGGGAGGGAGAGGGAGAGCACCCCCACCCAAGGTGGGAAGCTGGAAGCCAAGGGTGACAGAGGCCAGATCCAGGTAAGGGGAGGTTGGAGAGGTTTGGATGCCACACTGGAGACACTCACTCAGGTATGCCAGGAGATTTGGAAGACAGCTACCTGATCAACTGACTGGAAAAGATCCATATTTGTACCCATTCCAAAGAAAGGTGATCCCACATGATTTGGAAATTATTGAACAATATCATTAATATCACACACAAGTAAAATATTACTGAAGATAATTCAAAAATGGTTGCAGCAGTATATTGACAGAGAACTTCCAAAAATGCAAGGTGGATTCAGAAGAGGATGTAGAATGAGGGATATCATTGCTGATGTCAGATGGATCTTATTTCAAAGCAAAGAATACCAAAAAGATGTTTACTTGTGTTTTATTGACTATACAAAAGCATTTGATTGTGTAGATCATTACTAACTATGGATAACATTGAGAAGAATAGGAATTCCAGAACACCTAATTGTACTCATGGGGAACCTGTACATAGGCCAGGAGATTGTCATTTGAACAGAACAAGGAGACCCTGCAAGGTTTAAAATCAAGAAGGGAGTACGCCAAGGTTGTATCCTTTCACCATACTTATTCAATCTGTAGGGAGCTCTGGTAGCACAGTGGCTAAAGCACTTGACTGCTAACCAGAAGGCTGGCGGTTCAAACCCACCAGCCACTCCTCAGAAGGCAGGTTGGGCAATCCTACTTCCGTAGTGATACTGCCTCAGAAACCCAAGGAGGGGTCGCTATGAGTTGGGGCCGACTCGACGGCACATAACAACAACAACAACATTCAATCTGTATGCTGAGCAAATACTCTGAGAAGCTGGACAATATAAAGAAGAATATGGCATCAGGAATGGAGGGAGAATCATTAACAACCTGTGATATGCTGATGACACAGGATTGCTGAAAGTGAGAATGACTTGAAGCAGTTACTGATGAAGATTGAAGAATACAGTCTGCAGTATGGATTGCACCTAAATATTTAAAAAAAAAAAAAAATCCTCACAACTGGACATACAAGCAGCATCATGATAAATGGAGAAAAGGTAGAAGTTGTCAAAGACTTCATATTGCTTGGTTCTACAATGAACACCAATGGAAGCAGCAGTCAAACTATCAGACAACTTGCAAAGCACTGGGCAAGTCTACTACAAAAACTTCTTTCAAGTGCTGAAGAGTGAAGATGTCTCCTTGAGGACTAAAGTGCGCCTGACACAAGCCATCGTGTTTTCAATTGCTTCATATGCATGTGAGTGCTGGGCAATGAATAAGGAAGACTGAAAGAGTTAATGCTTTTGAGTTGTGGTGCTGGAGAAGAATGATGAAAATACCATGGACTGCTAAAAGAACTAATAAATTTGTTCTGGAAGAAGTGCAACCAGAATGCTCCTTGGAAGTGAGAATGACCAGACTTCAGCTCACCTATTTTGGTCATGTTTTAAGAAGGAACAATTCCCTGGAGAAAAATGTCATGCTTGGTAAAGGGGAGAGTCAATGAAAGAGGGGAAGGCCCTCAACAAAATGGATTGACACAGTAGCTGCCATAATGAAATCAGGAAAGGGAAGGATCATGGAGCTTGCATTGACTGGGCAGTGTTATGTTCTGCTGTGCATGGGGTAGCTATGAGTCAGAGATGACTCAATGGCACCTAACAACAAACAACAATGTGGTAGAGCTGACAAGGGACAAGGTTGTTGTCACTTCTTTGCCATAGCCAGCTACCTAGAGGTAGTGAATAGTTGGATCTGTGGACTCGGAACCACAGTTGCAGGGAACATCAAGCTAAATTGGCATAGCATACTACACAAAACATTGTTCCACGTCCTACTTTGGAGACTAGTGACTGGAATCTTAAAAGTTTGCAAGGAGCCATCTAGATGCAACTATGGATCTCTCCTCATCTCTCCAGAGCAAACAACAATGAAGAAAACCAAAGATACATGGAAACAGTTAGTCCAAGCAAGTGGTACACCATGAGATCCTCAGCCTATATGTCTATGAGACCAGAAGAACTAGATGGTGCCCAGCTACCACTGTCAATCACTTGGAGGGGGATCTATGTAGGAGATGCTGGATAGAGTGGGAGAACAACATGGAATAAAACTCAAAATCATTGGGTAAAAGAAAAGGGAGACCATGTTTGCTGGTTTGATAGGGCCTTGTGGAACCACTGAGACTATGGTCCTTAGCTGCCCTTCAGGTCTGGAATTGAACCTACTCCTGTGGCTTCCAGCCAAACCAAAGACAGGCATATGAGCTGAACATTTACATTAGGTACATACACTCCTTGGAGAGAACAATCATGGGACAATAGAAGGGCTGTGTATGCACTGGGAGACAGCTCAGGAGGCAAGAGTGCATGGAGGGAAGGACACAGGGAAGAGGTAACTATGGGGAGGAAGTGGGAGGGATCTGTTTGCATTGTGTGAAGTTGTATGAGACAAAGTACATGTGAGCTGCTGTATGGAAAGTGAATTTTCTCTGTAAACTTTCACCCAAATCACAATAAAAATTTTTAAAATAAAAAAAAGTAAAGCAAGTCACACACACACACACATACACACACACACACACATATAAAAAGAAATCACGCCATCAAGTCAATTCCAATGCATAGTGACCTCACTGGGTTTCCATGGTGGTAAATCTTTATGGAAATATATTGCCCCGTCTTCCATGGGTCAGCTGGTGGGTTTGAACCTCCAGCCTTCTGGTTAGCAGTCAAATGCCTTAGACACTGTGCCACCAGAGCTCCTTAGTGACTTCATAATAACCAGTACTTTTTTAAGGTACATATTACTGGAGAGAACTATAGCTGGGAGATGGGTAGTTAGTCTGTCTTGCTGGGAGAAATTGGGAGTGGAAGATGTTGTTCTTTTTACTTTCTGTCAAGTCAGATCCAACTCATGGAGACCTTATGTATAATAGAACAAAATATTGCCCAGTCCTGTAACATCTTCATGCTCATTGACAAGTCTGAGTTCATTGTTGCAGCTATTGTGTAGTGCTTTCACCTCGGGACCCATCTTTCAGCTCTGTATCAAACAATATTCTGTTGGGATCCATAGAATTTTCATTGGCTAATTTTCAGAAATAGATAACCAGACTTTTCTTGTTAGTCTGTCTTAGTCTGGAAGTTCTGCTGAAACCTGTCCACCATGGGTGAACTTGCTGGCATTTGAAATACTAATGGTATTTCATTATGTTGTTGTTGCTGGTGCTGTTGAGTCATCTCTAACTCAGAGCAACCCTATGAACAACAGAATGAAACACTGCCCAGTCCTGCACTATCCTTATAATCCTTGCAATGCCTGACCCCATTTTTGTAGCCACTGTGTCATTCCATTTCATTAAGAGTCTTCCCATTTACTGCTAACCTTCCACTTTACCAAGCATGATATCCTTCTCCAGGAACTGACCCATTCTGACATGACCTATGTAGGTGAAAACCTGGCCATTCTTACTTCTAAGAAGCCTTCTGGCTGCACTTCTTGCAGGACAGATTTGTTCATTCTTCTGGCAGTCTATGGTATTTTCTTTGCCACTGCCACAATTCAAAAGGCATCAACTCTTCAATCTTCCTTATTCATTGCCCAGCTATCATGCTTATGAGGTGATTGAAAATACTATAGCTCAGAAGCTCTGGTAGCATAATGCCTAAGGCACTTGACTGATAACCAGAAGGCTGGTGGTTCAAACCCACCATCCACTCCTCGGAAGGAAGATGGGGCAATCTACTTCCATAGTGATACTGCCTCGGAAACCCAAGGAGGGGTTGCTATGAGTTGGGTCTGACTCGATGGCTCATAATACAACAACAACATATCTCAGGTCAGAGCACCCTAGTCTTAGAAAATGACATTTTTTCAAAATGACACCTTTGCTCCTTAACACTTTAAAGAGGTCTTTTGCAGAAGGACTCCTGACCAGAAGGTTGGTGGTTCAAACCCACCAGCCACTCCCTGGAAGGAAGGTTGGGCAATCTACTTCCATAGTGATATCGTCTTGGAAACCCAAGGAGGGGTTGCTACGAGTTGGACCTGACTGAATGGCAGTGGGAATATGACATTTGATTTCTTGACTGCTGTTTATGTGGACATTGATTGAGGATACAAGTAAAAGGAAATCCCTGACGACCTCTATTTTTTTCTCCATTTATTGTGACGTTGCTTATTAGTTCAGTTGCAAGGATTTTTGTGTTCTTTATGTTAAGATGTAATCCATACTGAAGTCTGTAGTCTTTGGTCTTCATCAGTAAGTGCTTCAAGTCATCTTCACTTTCAGCAAGCAAATCATGTCATCTGCATATCACAAGTTGTTAATGAGTGTTCCTACAATCCTGAACCCACATTCTTCTTCACAAAGTCCACCTTCTCAGTTATTTGCTCAGCATACAGATTGAATAAGTATGTTGAAATGATACAACTCTGATGCTCACACTTATTGATTCAGTATCCCCTTGTTCCACTCAAACAACAGCTTCTTGGTTTACGTGCAGGTTCCTCATGAGCACAAGTAAGTGTTCTGGAATTCCCATTCTTCTTCACAATGTATTATGATCCACATAGTTGAATGCCTTTGTATAGTCAGTAAAACTCAGATAATCTTCTTTCTGATTCGTTGCTTTCAGCCATGATCCATCTGACATCAGCAATGATATCCCTTGTTCTATGTCATCTTCTCTATCCAGCTTGAATTTCCTGGAGTTCCTTGTCAATATACTGCTGCAAACGTTTTTGAATTATTTTCATTTTCAGCAAGAGTTTACTTGTATGTGATATTAATATTATTCAATAATTTCCACATTCTGTTGGATCACCTTTCTTTGGAGTGAGCACAAATATAAGTCTCTTCCAGTTGGTTGGCCAGGCAGCTGTCTTCCAAATATCTTGGCATAAACGAGTAAGTGTCTCCAGTGCTGCATCTGTTTGTTACAACATCTCAATGCATATTCTGCCCATTCCTGGAGCCTTGTTTTTGCCAATTTCTTCAGTGCAGCTTGGACTGTTTTCCCTCAATACCATTCATTCTTGATCATATCTACCTCTTGAAATGGCTGAACGTTGACCAATTCTTTTTGGTACAGTGACTCTGAATATTCCTTTCATCCTCTCTTGATGTTTCTTGCATCATTCAATATTCTATCCATAGAATTACTCAGTATTGCATGTTGAGGCTTGAATTTTTTCTTCATTTCTTTCAGCTTGAGAAATGCTGAGTGTGGTGGTTATGTTTGTGTCTCAACTTGGCTGGACCTGGTTGAGTGGCTGGGCAGCTGGTGGTAGTTATTCCCCACGATGAGACTGGCAATCAACTCCATGGTGGTATCTACCACAAGCAGCCGAGTTGCTGCCTTAAATATGTGGTCTGTTTCCTGTATATAAGAAGCAGCTTTGGGAATGGTCTCTAGTTTATGGCATGCTTGAACCCTGCATGTAGTCATGTCATTGCTCAGCAGTCTGCCATGCTCTGCCGACCTTGGGACTTGCAATGGATTTGAATTACTGACCTGCCATATGGTTTGGTAACATGGGGACTGTGCTCTTTTAATTGTCAACCTGGGGTTTGTCAGCCTCAGCAGCCAGAAGCTGTCTGAGTGAAAAAACACCTCTAGCTCCAGTGGGCTGGGAGCAGGAGGCAGAGCTGGACCCCAAGGTTGAGGGGCTTTCACCCAGCCCCTAGAGCCTGGCACTTTGAACTTGGACTTAAAGCCTCCAAACTATGAGAGAATAAACTCCTGTTTGTTAAGACCATCCCATTTGTGGTATTTTCTGTTAGAGCGGCACTAGGTAATCAGAACACTGAGCATGTTCTTCCCTTTTGGTTTTCTAACTCCAGGTCTTTGCACATTTCATTATAATACTATACTTTGTCTTCTTGAGCTGCCCTTTGAAATCTTCTATTCAGTTCTTTTATTTCATCACTTCTTGTATTCAGTTCAGCTATTGTCTGATCAAGAACAAGTTTCAGAGTCTTTTGACATCCATTTTGGTCTTTTCTTCCTTTTGTCTCTATTTAATGACTTTTTGCTTTCTTGTTGTATAATATTTTTTATGTCATTCCAGAACTCATCTGGTCTTCAGTTATTGGGTTCAATGAGTTAAGTCTATTCTTCAAATGGTCTCTAAATACAGGTGGGATATAATCAAGGTCATATTTTGCTCTCGTGGACTTTTATTTTCTTCAGCCTCAACTTGAACTTGCATATGAGCAATTGATGATCTGTTCCACAGACGGCTCCTGGCCTTGTTTTGACTGATGATATCAAGCTTCTTCATCTCTTCTCTCCATAGATGTAGTTGATGTGATTCCTGTGTATCTCATCTGGTTAGGTCTATGTGTATAGCCACCATTTATGTTTTTGACAAAGGTATTTGTAATGAGTAGGTCATTGGTCTTGCAAAATTCTATCATGCCATCTCCTGTGTCATTTCTATTACAAAGCCATATTTTCCAACTACTGGTGATCCTTCTTTTTTCCAATTTTTCCATTCCAATCACCAGTAATAATCAATAAACCTTTATTGCATGTTTGGTCCATTTCAGACTGCAGAAGTTGGTAAAAATCTTCAATTTCTTCATCTTTGGCTTTAGTAGTGGGTGCACAAACTTGAATAATAGTAGTATTAACTGGTGTTCTTTGTACACATATGGATGTTATCCTATCACTGACAGTATTATACTTCAAGATAGATCATGAAATATTCTTTTTGACAATGATTGCAAAGCCATTCCTCTTCAATTTCTCATCCCTGACATATTAGACTATATGATTGTCTCATTCAAAATGGCCAATACCCATCCATTTCAGCTCAGTAATGCCTAGGATATTGGTCTTTATGCATTCTACTTCATTTTTGACAACTTCCAATTTTTCTAGATTCATACTTCATACATTCTAAATTCTGATTATAAATGAATTTTTGCAGCTGCTTCTTCTCATTTTGAGTCATGTCCCATCAGCAAATTAAGGTCCCAAAAGCTTTGGGACCATCCACATCATTAAGGTCAACTCTACTTTGAGGTGGCAGCTCTTCCACAGTCATATTTTCAGTGCCTTTCAACCTGAGGAGCTCATCTTCTGACACTATATCAGACAATGTTTCACTGATAATCATAAAGTTTTCCAGTAATATCTCACTCAGTGTTTTGCTGTTATTCATAAGGTTTTCAATGGCCAGTTTTTTCAGAAGAGCATGGCCCTGTCCTTCTTCCCAGTCTGTCTTAGACTGGAAGCTCCACTGAAACCTGTCCACTATGGCTGATCCTGCTAGTGCTTGAAATAACAGTGGTATAGCTTCCAGCAATGTAGCAACACAAAAGCCACCAGAGTATGACAGACTGACAGGTGGCAGGGAAAAAAATATGTTGTAAAATTCTTGCCAACCTGCCATGGGTATATAGCTCCAATAACTAGAAGGATGAGGTAACATCTGCCTCATGGACCCACTCTTCAAGCATGTTCACTGATAGTCCTAATGAATTTCCATCATCTGAGAACTCCAGATATCTTGTCTACAAGACACAGTTCTTAACCATTGATCATGGATGCGGTAGATGACCTTGAACCATCCTTTAGAGGAATGTAAATTTGAATCATTTCCAATTTGGGGGTTACTTAGGGATTTTTAAGACTAAGAAAGCCATTTCTTTTATATTTTCAGACTACATATTTTATAGATGACTATGTGTATGGGCCACATCAAGACCAAAATTTAGGACTAGGAAGAGACTTGTTACTGCTGTTTTGTGGTTGTCAGGAGCCGTCCAGTCATTTCTGACTCATAGCGACCCCATGCACAGCAAAACAAAACACTGCATGATCCCACACCAGCACCATGATCCCTGCTATACTTGAGCCCATCATTGCAGCCACTGTGTCAATCCATCTCGTTTAAGGCCTCCCCCTCTTTCATCGACCCTCCACCCTACCAAGCATGACATCCTTCTCCAGGGAATGGTCCCTTCTGACCACATGACCAAAATAGGTGAGATGAAGTCTGGCCATTCTTGCTTCCAAGGAACATTTCAGTTGCACTTCCTCCAGGACAGATCTGTTAGTTCTTTTA
>NW_006921965.1:439795-441361 GCF_000298275.1 Orycteropus afer afer | reverse complement strand
CCATGGTACTTTCAGCATTCTTTGCCAGCACCACAACTCAAAAGCATCAACTCTTCTTTGGTCTTCCCTATTCATTGTCCAGCTCTCACATACATATAAGGCAATTGGAAATATCATGGCTTCTGTCAGACACACCTTAGTCCTCAAGGAGACATCCTAGCTCCTCAGCACTTGAAACAGTTCCTTTGTAGTTGACCTTCCCAATGCTACACATCTTCTAATGTCCTGACTGCTGCTTCCATTGACATCAATTGTAGAACCAAGCAACATGAATTCTTTGATAACCTCAATCTTCTCTCCACTTATTGTGATGCTGCTCATTGGTCCAGTTGTGAGGATTTTTGCTTTCTTTATATTGAGACGTAATCCATACTGCAGACTGTATTCTTCAACCTTCATCAGTAAGTGCCTCAAGTCATCCTCACTTTAAGCAAGCAAAGTTGTATCATCTGCATATCTCAGATTGTTCATGATTCTTTCTTCAATCCTGATGCCACATTTTTCCTCATATAGTCCAGCTTCTCAGATTACTTGTTCAGCATATAGATTGAATAAGTGTGGTGAAAGGATACAATGCTGACACACTCCCTTCTTGATTTTAAACCATGTAGTGTCCCCTTGTTCCGTTCAAACAATAGCCTCCTGGTCTATGTACAGGTTCCTCATGAGTACAATCAAGTGTTCAGGAATTTCCACTCTTCTCAATGTTTTCCATAATATGTCATGATCCACACAATCAAATGTCTTTGTATAGTCAATAAAACACAAGTAAACATCTTTCTGGTATTCTTTGCCTTGAGACAAGATCCATCTAACAACAGCTATGATATCCCATGTTCCACGTCCTCCTCTGAATCCAGCTGGCACCCCTGGAAGTTCTCTGTCAATATAATGTTGCAACCATTTTTGAATTATCTTCAGGAAGATCTTACTTGCGTGTGATATTAATGATATTGTTTTATAATTTCCACATTCTGTAGGATCACTTTTCTTTGGAATGGGTACAAATATGGATCTCTTCCAGTCAGTTGGCTAGGTAGCTGTCTTCCAAATCTCTTGGCATAACTGAGTGAGTGCCTCCATTGTGGCATCCGTTGGTTGAAATACCTCGATGGGTATTCCGTCAATTCCCGGAGCCTTGTTCTTTGCCAATTCTTTCATTTCCACTTTGACTTCCTCCTTCAATACCATTGGTTCTAGATCATATGCCACTTACTGAAATGGATGAAGATCAACCAGTTCTTTTTGGTACAGTGACTCTGTATATTCCTACCATCCTCTCTTGACGTTTCCTGCATCATTCAATATTTTGCCCATAGAATCTCTCAATATTGCAACTCAAGGCTTAAATTTTTTCTTCATTTCTTTCAGCTTGAGAAATGCTGAGCATGTTCTTCCCTTTTGGTTTTCAAACTCCAGGTCTTTGCACATTTCATTATATTAATTGGTTTTGTCTGCTCAAGCTGCTCTTTGAAATCTTCTGTTCAGGTCTTTTATCTTGTCATTTCTTCCATTGGCTTTAGCTACTCTCCGCTCAAGGGCAAGTTTCAGAGTCTCTTCTGTCAT
>NW_006921965.1:427129-438490 GCF_000298275.1 Orycteropus afer afer | reverse complement strand
CTGGCCAATTCTTTGAGAAGTGGACAGCCTCTTCCTTCTTCCTAGTCTGTCTCAGTCTGTAAGCTGGGCTGATACCTGTGCACCACGTGCATCGTGCTGGATTTGAAACACCAGTAATTCAGCCTGAAAACTCACATCAACACATCACCACAGTAGGACAAACCGACAGACAAGTTTGTCTCCCTGTTGGAAACCTCTCCTACCACCCTCACCTGGACCCCTGCGCTTGCTGCTCCTCTGTCCTGGTTCCTTGGCCTTTTAATCCTCTTTCTCCTGATCTTCCACCCTGCTGCTTTGGGTTTGCCTCAGTTCTCTCTCCTCACCAGGATCCCTGTGGCTGACTGCTCCTCTGTCCTGATTCCTGGGCCTTTTAATTCCCTTTCTCCTGCTCTCCCACCTTGCTGCTTTGGGTGTACCTGAGTTCCCTCTCCTCACCTGGATCCCTGTGGCTGACTGCTCCTCTGTCTGGGTTCTTGACTTTTAATCCCCTTTCTCCCACTCTCCCATCCTGCTGCTTTGCAGCAGCAATGGGAGAGATTAATGATTGACTTGAAATAAAAAGAATCTACTGTAATTCCTAAGCAGAATTTGTGTAAAAACTGAGATAAATCCCACAAGAAACTTAATGAAATGTGGCCTGAACACAGACTTTATTTTAATTCTTCAATTGGCTCCACAATTGAAGCAAAGTATTTGCAGAGGTCCAGGTGAGGAGAACATAGACACCTCCAAAGCAGCAGGGTGGGAGAGTGGGAGAAAGGAGATTAAAAGCCAGGAACCTGGACAGAGGAACAGTCAGCCACAGGGATCTAGGTGAGGAGAGGGAACTCAGGCACACCCAACGCAGCAGGGTGGAAGAGCGGGACAAAGGGGATTAAAAGCCAGGAACCAGGATAGAGGAGCAGTCAGCCGCAGGGGCTTGTTACTACTAGGGGTGGTATTCCCTTCCTAGAAGTGAATCATTATTATTTCTTTTCTCTTTGTGATACTTGCCCTTATTAACTACTAACTATCCTCTACTTTTGTAAAAACAAGCAAACAAAAAATAATTTAGAAAGCATTTTCACATTAGTTATCTCGAGTCTATTATGCCTATTGTATAGCAGAGAAATTAAGGAGACAGGGTGACTCTCCCAGAGACCTATAGTGAGTATGTAGCAAATCAGGACTACCATCCAGACACTTTGATACCTACCCCAGATCCAACTACACATCAAAATCACCTCCTCTCCTCTGCTGTCAATTTGTAGATTGAGAAAACTATATTTGGAGAATGAAAAACGTTTATAAAAATCTAAGTGCCAACTTGCTAATTCACCTGTTTTAAATTTCAAATCTAAATCTTCTTCTCTTAATTATCATTTTATCATTTTTTCATTTATTGAAAAATATTTATTAGAACCTGCTCTATTACAGGCATCATGCTAGGTGTGGTTATTCATGATAATCCATCATGAAGTAAAATATACCTATTCCCTACACTCACAGAGCTGATGGTCTGTGGCAGGAGGCAGTTAAGCAAGCATTCACAATGTGGAAGAAGGAGCCCTCACAAGGGAAGTACAGGGTACTATTGAGAGTTTGTTGAAGGGCTTCACATCATCACCATCTCCAGCAACAATTATGTGGTACTAAGTACATCCAGGGAGTGTGACACTGCTTCACATCACCTTATTTATTACTTGCCCAAACACATGCAGTTAATACATGAAAAAAGTAAGACACCAAGAGGTAACTAACTAATCTAAGTCACTAAGAAAGGTGGACCTCAAATTCAATCAGGCAGTCTGGTTCAAGTCTATACTTTTAGAATTTCCACCTAAGTCAATTTTAAATTCTCAAGGGATGAAAAACTTAGACATGTTTTTTGTTACTAAATAAACAAGAATTTTGTACATTGGGGATGAAAGGGATAGATTAATGATTGGCTTGAAATAGAATCTACTATAATTCCTAAGTAGAATTTGTGTAAAAACTGAGATCAATCCCACAAGAAACTTAACAAAATGTGGCCTGAACACAGACTTTATTTTCATTCTTCAATTGGCTCCACAGTTGAAGCAAAGTATTTGATTGCTGTGTTCATGTCTATAATATTGCAAGCAGGGTTTTCTTGTTCTGGAAATCAATGAGGAGGATGGATATTACAATTGGTATCATTAATAGATGCAGCCTTGAGTCTCATCACTAGACACACCTAAGTCTCAGCCATATTAAAATCTCCCACCTAGGCGATTGGCCCAGAGCTAAGAGCATAATGGCACACAGAGTGATATGTTTCCCTATTTCTTTCCAACTTCCCTTACATTTCCTCATAATCTTTTCTTTTCAAAAAACAGTTCCTTCCAGATACAGTGAATAGCTTCCTCATTCACATTGGTTATATCATTTTTATATCTGATAAAAAAAAAAAACAAAAAACTTTTGTTCTTTGAATTGTTAGCCTGTGTTTTTCTTCTGGACTCAAATTAGGAATCTGAAATATTGCTAGCCATTGAGAGTTAAAGAGAGGTGGCAAAAATGTTTGAGCAATAAGTAGCACCATTTTGTTTTGTTTTGTTTTGCTTTGCAATTTGGAAAAGGAAATTACATTGCTTTCAAAAATAAATGTGGTAAAATTGTAAACCATGCCATTTCTATTCTGGTCTTCAATTGAAACTGCCTTTGTGGCAGACAGTACATACAAAGTCCTATCTTAAATTGGCCCTAAACAATCTACGTAGAACATTTAGCCCATTTTCAACAAAATAGATTTTCAAATTAGGGCTTGTGAAAATAAAATCACAGTGAACTATATTACTCAACTGAATATACTCAGCATGTAGTTTAGCTTTTCGGATTCTGTTTTTCTCACAAATACCCCAAATCATAAGTTTCTTCCTTTGTAGGCTGGTTTTACCTAGATACTAAAGCAGTTCTTAGAACCAGTTCAGCCTGGTTCAGTCATGGCCAACAAAGTGACAGCAGAATGGACCCCAATTTGCAAAATGTGGATGAACCAGAATGCTAACAGGAACAGAAAAAGTACACATGGAAGCCCTGCTGGAAACTTAATCTCCTTCTCGGAAAACAAGTATAGTTTGTGTGTTGCATAACAACCAGCTCTCATGATCTGCTGAGCACAGAGGTGGCCTGCTCAAAGATGGCGGCTTTGAATGTGTACCACTCTCCATAGTCCTGGCAATAATCCAGTGTCACACATCACGCTCCTGAACGTGTTCCCTATGCTTTTTCTGAGTCTCTAATCTCTGTGTTTTGACCCATAATTTTTCCCATTTTGGTGAGCATTCCAGATCACCCAAACTTAAAATATTTGGATCTAGTTCAGGTTTTGCTTCCTTGGTCATGACTGCACTGGTTCTAACCAGTTCAAAGCCATATATGAAAGGCTTTGAAGGTTAGGCAATATACTTCCATAGTGATACTGCCTCAGAAACCCAAGGAGGGGTCTCTATGGGTCGGATATGACTCCACGGCAGTGAGTTTGGTTTTTGGCTTATCTCTATGAAAGTAGATTGCCCAGTCTTCCTACCATGGAGTGGATGGTAGGTTTGAACCCCCAACCTTCTGGTTAGCAGCCAAATGCCTTAGGCACTACGACATCAGAACTCCCTTATGTTGTTATTAAGGACTTTAGAAATATATATTCAATGAACTCTGAAAATTTCAAAACCAAACCAAAAACCAAACTCACTGTCATCATGTCAAATCTGACTCATAACAGCCCCCATTGGGTTTCCAAGGCTGTGAATCTTTACAAAAGCAACCCACCTCATCTTCTGCAGAGTGACTTGTGGGTTTGGACCCACGACCTTTTGGTTAGCAGTCAAATGCCTTAACCACTGCTCCACCAGAATGCCTTGAAAATTTCAAAAGAAAAATAAAATTATTTTATTAATAGTAACAGTGTTCAGAGGAGCCCTGATGGTGCAGTAGTTAAGGTGCTCAGTTACTAACTAAAATGTAGGTTATTTGAACTCACCAGCTGCTCTGTGGTAGAAAGATGTGGCAATTTGTTTCGATAAAGATACACAGCCTTGGAAACCCTGTGGAGTAGTGCTACTCTGTCCCGTAGGGTTGCCAAAAGTTGGAATCAACTCAATGATAGTGGGTTTGGGTTTGGTAACAGTGTCAAATGATATATATAGCAGTTCCAACATACATATTATAAAATACAACTCTTCTTGGATATACAATGTGAATTTTTGAAATAGTATCTTAAAGTCATATGTCTTCTTTTTCCCAGCAGGGACATAAAGAACTTTCCAGATACATGCTTTGTCTTCAGTTATATAAGGTCTACACAAGAGAGTCAACACAGGAGAGAGTATTCCAAGTGAAATAGAGAATTGAGTGATGAGAGGTGAGGAGGTCAAGAGTTTGTTAAATGAATACAGTATAAAATTAAACCTGTTGACAGAAAAATAAATATTAAAAACAAATGGAATAATAATAAGAGCAAAAATAATCCTTAGGGAGTTTTTATTATAAGGGAGACATTTTTCTTAAATGTTTGTTTTAACTCACTTTGTCATCATAACAAACCTATGAAAGTCAGAAAACTGGTTAGTTTAAGGTACAAAGGGAAAAGACACTGAAACACAAAGTAGGAAGGATTAAAGGGAGACACAAGCAAGAGGCAAAAGGCCCAAGAACATGTGGAGTAGAAAGAGGAAAGCGGGAGACACAGAGTAGCTGAGAAGAAGGCTATTATTAACCAAAAAGGATTACAAATAATAAAGTCAGAGCGTTCACCCAAAGAAGCCTCATGGTGCAATGCTTACGTCTCACCAGTCTACATATCCTGCCCTCAAGAATGCCAAAACTTCTGAGATGGAAGTGGCAAGAGACAGGTCAAGCCAGAGATCTCAGGGGACAGGAAACCAGATGTGTTGGTCATTAGAAATGTTCCTTCCTACTTCCTAGTCTAAATCTCTGTACTTCTACCTCCTATCTTATAATATTCAGAGATAAATGGTAAGGTTAATACATTTTACTGAAAGAGACAGAGATAGAGACAAAAAGGGGAAAAAGGAGAAGACTCAAAATGAGAAGGCAGGGGTGTTAGTTCAAGTTTTAACACCTGGGTGACTTTGAGCAAGCCGTTTCACATCTCTGGTCCTTTATTTCTTTATATGAAAATGGGGGCTTTGGAATAAACAGTCTCTAAGATCCATTCCAGCTCTAATATGCTTCTAAGGGACTCTGACATAATGAAGGTAAACCTGCTTTTAACAAATAAAAGTTATTCATTCATTTAAAAACAGTAGTCTAGTTTGTCACTTTATGCCAATTTAACATGAACTCTGAACTGGGAAGCCCAGCACTGCGATAGGATTATTCTTATTGCAAACACTCCAAACAGCTGATGTGGGTGTTTACAAGTAGGGGGCAGATAGCTCTGTCTAGATCAAGGGAAGATTACCCACAAGGTGAAAAACATGTGAAACTATTCACTACAGAAAACCAAAAACCAAACTCACTGTCGTGGAGTTGGATCCAACTCATAGTGACCCCTCCTTTGGTTTCTGAGGCGGTATCACTACGGAAGTAGATTGCCCAACTTTCCTTCCGCGGAGTGGCTGGTGGGTTGGAACCACCAGCCTTTGGTTAGCAGTGAAATGCCTTAGGCACTACGCCACCAGAGCTCCTTATTCACTACAGATTACTAAGTGAATACAAGTAAACCTGTGCTTACCTTGCCTACTGGGGACTCTGTGCCTGTCAGGGATTGTAAATTTGAAAAGATGCTTTGATTTCATAGGTAGATGCTATGGAGTTGGGGGAGAGAGATGCCAGCCATATCTAGAAGCAGAATCTGATGTGCTGAAAACTGAGAAATTGTTCACTACAGAATAGTAAGTAAGCAAACATAAGCATGTGCTTACCTTGCTTGATGAGTAATCTGACACTGGCCTGAGTCATACAGCCACCTAGCCTAACTACAAGAGAATAGACTCCCAGTATCGTCTAATGAGGAGCTCTGGTGGCATAGCGTCGAAGGCATCTGACTGCTAACCAGAAGGCTAGTAGTTCAAACCCCCAGGCACTCCGCGGAAGGAAGGTTAGGCAATCTACTTCTGTAGTGATACCACCTCAGAAACCCAAGGAGGGGTCGCTATGAGTCGGGTCCTACTGGACGGCAGTGTTGAGTATCGTCTAATGGTCCCAGTCGCTATGATTTCAAAATTAGCCATTAAGAGAGGCATTTGTCTTAAATTAACTTAAAGCCTGTTACCTGAAGCCCAATTCAGCATTGCCAATTGCTTGAGGGGGGGAAAAAAAGTTATTCAGAGACACCAACTTGCCATTACAGAAAGCTTTAATATATAGTACTTTGCAAACTATAGAAAAAATCTTTTCTTCTGTGTGGGTGGGCTTTGGAACAGTTAAGGTTCTCATCAGGAATAACACTGTGCTGACAGTCTTTGAGGAAACAGCTGTTCTCCTAATGCAGTTCTGAGAAACATCAGGTGTTGGGCTCCCCCCTCCAATAGTTGTGAGAAAAAAAAAAAAAAGCAAGTTTTGTTTGTTTTATTCATCACAGCATGTGGAGGATACAGAGTAAAATGTTCAAACCACATAATGACATATGTAACTCAAATGTCCTCAATTACTTCTAAATCTCAATTTCTCTCACTTTTTAAACATTTGGGGAAGTTTTCACACCCTTTAGTTTCCTGACCCATTATTTGTGACACATCAATGCTCCTGAAATATTGAAAATAGGACCCCTATAGTTCAGTGCTTGAGATTCTGAATATAAATTACCAGGACCATCCAAGCCTTTCCAAGAACAGGGTAGAGAGAAGTCTTGTGAGGCAGACTCTCAGTCCCTCCCGTCAGGCTGTGCTGACGCCTTGCATACCTTAGTATATTTTCTAAGACAGTCAGTATTTTCAATGGTGGTTATAAAACTTTCAACTTGAAGCTGATTCTGTAGTAAATATGAAAGTAAAATCACCATTCTTTGAGGCAAAGTGGTGGTCGGTGGATAACCTCCCCTCCTCAAAACGCAGAGCCACACATACTGTGACAAAAGGCAGAGCTCTGGTAGCATAGTACCTAAAGCACTTCACTGCTAATCAGAAGGCTGGCAGTTCAAACCCACCAGCCACTCTTCGGAAGGAAGGTTAGGCAATCTACTTCCATAGTGATACTGCCTGGGAAACCCAAGGAGGGGTCTTTATGAGTTGGGTCTGACTCGATGGCACATAACAACAACAACAACAGTCTATATGGTCTCTAATTAACAGCAATGGACATCAATGAGTTTTACTCTGCAGACTCTCAATATAAAATTTAGGTTTCTTGTGATCTTAATTATATGTTGGCTACTTTCTACAGATTTCGCCCTAGATTTTTTTTTAATTATTCATTTTGCATATACTTTATATTCATAGCAGTTCTGGTGGGACAGTGCCTAAGATATTTGACTGCTGAGCGACAATCTACTTCCATAAAGATTTACCACCTCAGAAACACAATGGGTTTTGAGTTTTGATGAGCATAAATCAACTTATTCAGATTTTTGATAGCTTGACCCTCAGAGAGCTAAATAGATAACCCGGGGCAAGTTATTTCAGCTCTCTGATCCTTTATTTCTTTATCTCTAGTGGTTTAGCTCACTTTCCTCTTGGTGTTCCATAGAATTAAGGCAGACTGGCTTTTTCAGCTTCTTTTGCCTCAGTTCCACAATTGATCAAATGAAAACAGAATCATTCCTCTGTCCCCAAAATTGACATGGACACAAGTTAAAATACTGAATATTTTCCCAATGAAATAATTCTGTGTAGCACCTGCTGCTACCCTGTATAGGGTAGTTTCCTCAGAAAGTACCTGAAGGCTAAAGAGAGTTCAGGCTCATGCAAATTCACAACAAAGCTGAGTTGGACATAGGGAAAAGGAAGGTGTTATGTAAGGGCTAGAGTAGTATTCAGATCTGATCTGAAATCCAAGAATCGGTGGTAGATAGCATCTAGACTCTTCCCTGAAAAATTTGCCATGTTGAGAAAGGAAGAGTTCCTGAAGATGAGAAGATGTGGTTCTCTGAGCTTCCTGCTGAGTCCACCCAAGACAGTGTGGAGTGTGATAGTTGGAGCTGTGTGTCAACTTGGATGGACCACAATTCTGTGTGTTTAAGCAGTTGTGATGTGGGTTATTCCCATGATGAGATCAGATGTATATGTTTTAAGCAGTCAATCCATTGAAAGGAAGTTTCCCTAGGGGTGTGACTTGCTCCCAATATATTTGTGGACATCCTGGGAAAAGAGACACTCTCCTGTGGATCGGGATCCTGTTGTGCTGCCTACAACTGTCCGTGAGCGAATAATCCACCATTCAGCCTGGAGACCTTGGGTTCATCATTCATTGGAGTCAACAACTGATATACTGCCTGCCAATCTTGAGCTCCTCAGCCCCTGCAGCTGCATGGGTCAGGAAAAGCCTCCAGCTTGACATTTGATCCAAGAACTTGAGACTTGCCAGCTTCTATAAGTGTGTGAGCCATTTTCTTAAGATAAATTTCTCTTCCTCTATATGTATATATAAGCTTTATTGGTTTTGCTTCTCTAGAGAACCCTGTCCAACACATGGAGTAAGGTAGGAAGTTCAGGAAGTATGTTCCCATGCACTAGATTTTATGGAAAGATGAAAATGCAGGATAAACCACCCTGTGGTGTTGGTGAAATACCCTGGTTTGGTCTTCAGTGTCTACATTTATATTTACTTTGGTTTTGTTCTTTCATGTATAATTTTTCATATACAATTAATCACTTGGAATTTATATCCATCTGACTTGTAAGCACTGGAAATATGACAACGTTTCCAGCAACTTATAAGTCAGTTGGCATTACTTTTCACTTGAGGTAAGAGCATGTCTTCTGATTTTGTGGTGGTCATTGACACCTCACATTGTCTGTATCTTCAAAAGAAAATCTACAGGCTACATAATCAGTTGATCTTCTTCACCCATGAGGATACACAGATATCATCAACAAGGCTCAAGAGTTCAGAAAAGCAATAACTATTTGAAGTGCAGCAACTCTAATTAGGTCAGGTATTGCTAATAGCAAGCACGCGCCAAGTCATTCAAAGTGCACAAACTTCCTTTATATGTAGTTTTTAAAAGAAAAGATTGTAAAATATCTTCCTATACATAACACCAACATACGCTATTATAGCTTTTCTTACAACATCCTTCCTATTAGTCGCTGTCATTGTTGTTAGGTGCTGTCAAGTCAGCTCCTACTCCTAGAGACCCTATGTGCACTGCCTGGTCCTAAGCCATCCTCACAATTCTTTCTATGCTTGAGCCTATGATTGCAGCCACTGTGTCAGTCCATTTCATTGAAGGTCTTTCCCTTTTATGCTGACCCTCTGCTTTACCAAGCATGTTATCCTTCTCCAGGAAGTGACCCCTTCTGACAACATGACCAACACAGGTGATATAAAGTCTGGCCAATCTCGGTTCTAAGGAGCATTCTGGCTTCACTTCATCCAGGACAGATTTGTTTATTCTTCTGGCAGTCCATGGTATTTTCAATATTCATCACCAACACCACAGTTCCAAGGCATCAACTCTTTTTTGGTCTTCCTTATTCATGTCCCACTTTCACATGCATTTGAGGAGACTGAAAATACCATGGCTTGGGTCAGGCACACCTTCGTCTTCAAAGTAACATCTTTGCTCCTTAACACATCAAAGTGGTCTTTTGCAGCAGATTTTACCAGTGCAATAAAATGGTTGATATCTTGACTGCTGTTTCCATGGGTGTTGATTGTGGATCCAAGTAAAATGAAATCTCTGACAATTTCTATCTTTCTCCATTTATCATGATGTTGCTTATTGGTCAAGTTGTGAGGATTTTTGTTTTCTTTATGTTGAAGTGTAATACTGAAGATTCTAGTCTTAGATCTTCATCAGTAAGTGCTTTAAATCATCTTCACTTTCAGCAAGGCTATGTTGTCTGTATATAGGAGGTTGTTAATGAGTCTTCCTCCAATCCTAATGCTACATTCTTCATATACTCCAGATTCTCAGAAGGATTATTTGTTCAGCATGCAGATTGAGTAAGTATGGTGAAAGGGTCTAACCATGACTTACACCCTTCCTGATTTTAAATCATGCAGTATCTCCTTGTTCTGTTCGAACTACAGCCTCCTGTTGAATAAAGTGTTCTGGCATTTGCGATGTTATCCATAATTTGTTATGATGCACACAGTCAAATGCCTTTGCATACACAGGTAATCATCTTCCTGGTATGCCTTTTGCTTCCAGCCAAGATCCTTCTTTGTTTCCAATTTTCATATTCCAATCACCAATTATAATCAATCCATCTTGATTACATATTTGGTCAATTTCAGATTGCAGAAGTCAGTAAAAAAATCTTCAGTTTCTTTATCTTTGGCTTTAATGCTTGGTGCGTAAATTTGAAAAATACCAGTATTAATTGGTCTTCCCTGTAGGCATATGGATATTATCCTATCACTGACACCATTGTACTTCAGGATATATTTAGAAATGTTCTTTTTGATGATGAATGCAACACCATTCCGCTTCAGTTTGTTAATCCCAGCATAGTAAACCATATCATTATCTGATTCAAAATGGCCAATACCAGTCCATTTCAGCTCATTAATGCCTAGGATATTGATCTTTAAGCATTCTATTTCCTTTTTTAACAACTTCCAATTTTCCTAGATTCATATTTCATACATTCCATATTCTGATTATTAACAGATGTTTGCAGCTGTTCCTTCTCATTTTGAGTTGTGCCACATCAGCAAATGGAAGTCCTGAAAGCTTTACTCCATCCACATCACTGAGGCTGGCCCTACTCTGAATAGGCAGCTCTTCCCCAGTCGTATTTTAAGTGCCTTCCAAACTGAGGGGCTCATCTTCTGGCTGTATATCAGACAGTGTCTCCGGGTTAGTCATAAAGTTTTCCAGTAATATTACAGGCAGTGTTTCACTGCTACTCATAAAGTTTTCAGTGGTCAGTTTTTTCAGAAGTGGCTCGTCCCCTCCTTCTTCCCAGTCTCAGTCTGGCAGCTGGACTGAAACCTGCCCACTATGGGTAATCCTGCTGGTATTTGAATTACCAGAATCAAAGCCTCCAGCCTCACGGCAACATGTAAGCTACCACATGAGTTAGGGAAGCCTAATGATGACACTTCAAATCAATTGGTTGAGATACAGGGACATTATCAAACGCTAATAATGTTCACTGAGAATATGAAACAAAATGAAAATTTGAATCCTGATTTTTTTTTTTTTAATTAGGATTTGGGTGAAGATTTACAGAGTAAATTCACTTTTCATACAGCAGTTCACATATACTTTGTCTCATGTCATTAACC
>NW_006921965.1:371318-419329 GCF_000298275.1 Orycteropus afer afer | reverse complement strand
TTTTGGTATTTTCACGCAAATTTTTCTGCTAGTTGGGGTTTAGTCCAATTCTGCATCCTTTCCTTCAAGGCTCAGGGGTCCAAGATTATCTTCTGTGTCTCTGTTAATTGTTTTCCCTTTTCTTTGTTGAAGAGGGTCTGTGCAATCCTTCTGCCTAGTCCGCCATCTTGCCCCGCCTCCTGAATCCTGATTTTTTAAGTCAGCATCTGATAGCCAAATATTTTGGATCATGCTAGTCCTATTGAAATAAATTTTGTAACTTCTTTAGATCACTTCATTTGTCGTAGCCAACCTCCAACATGGCCCCAGTGAAACTCCTCCTCCTGATGCTCATGCCCTTACATGGTCCTGCCCGCAATGTCTCAGTGGGAATCTGAGGCATGCTGCCAATAGCTATGTGAGTGATCTTGGAAGCAGGCCCTCTCTCCTTGGTCAGGCCTTGCATGACTGGGTCCTTGACTAACAACTCTTTCACAACCTTGTGAGAGACCTTGAGCCAGAAGGACCCAGCTGAGCTGCTTTTAATTCCTGACTCACAGAAAAAGTCAGACAACAAAAAAGTGTGGGTTTTTGTTTTTTGTTTTCTAAGTTTACAACTTTGGCAAAAATTTGTTATGCAGCAACAGATAAAGAAATACACAGTCTCTCCTGGTGTTAAATAATTTAAGGATAATGACTTATTATTTATTTCCCTAAACTTGCATACTGCAGAGTAGCTTCTTATGTCTTCTATAAGTGCAAGTTCAGGAATTTCTACAAACCACTCAAATAAAATATAAAATTTTATTCCAAGAATATGCTGGGAAAGACTTCAGTCTTGTGAGCTGTAGTGATTGGCTCAGAAGGCTTTTGCTAGAGGGTTGAGTCGTGCTAGTTCATACAGAAAAATGTACAACTATAATCGATTGATTCGTTGATATAACGCTTATCAAGATGCTCCGTTGGAATTGAGATAAAAATGAAAGACAGTAGAAGTCATTTTAAATTTATAATCAGCTAAGATAAAACCACCTTAAGAGATTCCTCTTAATGCTTTAATTATTTAAAGCAGAAAAACCTCTCCACTTTCTCATCCACAGATTATTAGCAACTAAAAACAAAGATGAGAAGGCAAGGGTGGTCAGAGAAAGCAGTCAGATGGAAAGTAGAAGTCAGGGTGGAAATGGGGAGAGTGCTGACAGAGTGTGGGAATAGCACCCAATGTCACGGAACAATTTCTGCATGAATTGTTGAATGAGAATTCTGATGTATTCTTCACTGAAACTTGTCCCTTTATCCCAGTGTCAGGCACTGTTTGAGCATGAATCATTCTCTGCTCTGTCTTCCTGGCAAATATTCATTGGTAGCTAAATAAACTGACTCTCAGGAGGTTTTGGGCTTGAAAATCTGCTCAAGCATCTTGCAGTATTTTCCTACCATGCTGGCAATTCCAGTTTCCCACTCATTTATAATATCCCCACAGAAGAATAGCCCCAGGCTTCTCATTTTTAATCCTCTGAACTCTGTTTTAGTTTAAAATCCTCTGGGCAACCAAGCCAAATTTGTTGTTGTTGTTGTTGTTGTTATGTGCCGTCGAGTCGGCCCCGACTCATAGCGACCCCTCCTTGGGTTTTCGAGGCAGTATCACTACGGAAGTAGGATTGCCCAACCTTCCTTCCGAGGAGTGGCTGGTGGGTTTGAACCGCCAGCCTTCTGGTTAGCAGTGAAGTGCCTTAGGCACTATGCTACCAGAGCTCCCTATTATTGGAATCAAGAGCTCTAGGGATGTAGTGGTTAAAGCATTCAGCTGCTAAACAAAACGTAGGCAGTTCAAACCCACCAGTCACTCTGTGGGAGAAATACTGCTTCCAGGAGGACTTTCAGCCTTAGAAACCTTATGGTACAGTCCCACTCTGTCCTAAAGCGGTGTTGTGAGTAGGAATCAACTCTTTGGCAGTGGGTTTGACTATACTGTGGAAGAAGGAGTCCTGGTGGTCCAGTGGTTTAATGCTTGACTGTTAACTGAAAGGTCAGCAGTTTGAACCCACCAGCAGCCGGTAGGGAGAAAAGACCAGGAAATCTGCTCCAGTAGAGATTCAAGCCTAGGAAACCCTATGAAGTATTTCTACTCTGCCCTGTGGGTTTCTAAGAGTCAGAATCAACTTGACAGCTAATGAGTTTAGTATTGGTTGGTTGGTTGGTTGGTTTTTTATTGTTGAAGAAGGAGCCCTGGTGGTGAAAAGGTTACATGCTCAGTTGCTAACCAAGAGGTTTGTGTTTCAAACCAACTCAGAAGCTCTGTGGGAGAAAAGACTTGGTGATTAGTTCCTGTGAAGATTATAGACAAGAACATCCAATGGGAAGTTCTACTCTGTCCTGTATGGTCAGTATAACTCAGAATTGGTGTAAGGGCATATAACAACAACAGTGTTGAAGGAGTTCCTGGGTAGCACAAAGAGTTAAGTGCTTGCCTACTAATGGGAAGTATGGTAGTTTGAACCCACCCAGAAGTGACTGTGAAGAAAGACTTGGCAATCTGCTTCCAAAAGGTCACAGCCTTTCAAACCCTATGGAACTCTGTTTTACTCTGCAACACATGGGGCCACCACAGTTAGAATCCACTCAAGTACAACTGGTTTGCTTGTTTGTTTGTTTGTTTACTATGAAGCAGCTTTTAACAAGGGGCCAATGACATGAAGAGTTGCCCAATAAAATCTTTCTGTACTTCTAAATTGTTTATTGAAAAGAAACTTGGGTGTATTTAAATCACCAGTGCTAAGCTTCCTTGTGATTTCATGAAATTATTCTCTAATGAAAATGGCTGTATTACTAATAAGAAAAGAAAAAAATGAAACTCCTTAGAATAATCAACTATCCGAGACCAAATGAGCAGCATTTGCCCAAAAGCAGAAATGAGAAGGCATGTAGGCACTGGACAAATGGAAATGGGGAAACTGGACAAATGGAAATGGGGAAGGCAGGGTGGAAATGGGGAGTGTGCTGACACATGGTGGGGATAGCAACCAATGTCACAGAACATTTTATGTATGAATTGTTGAATGGAAAACTAATTTGCTATGTAAACTTTTAATGAAAACAATAAAATGTTTGTTTGTTTGTTTGTTTTTAAAAAAGGCACTTTAAAGTGAAGTTGCATTTATAGGGTCATTTTCATTTTCTTAATATGGGAGCTCTGGTGGTGTAGTGCCTAAGGCATTTGACTGTTAAGCAGAAGGCTGGAAGTTCAAACCCACCAACGACTCCTTGGAAGAAAGACTGGGCAATCTACTTCTGTAGATTTTACAGCATTTTTAATCCTCTGAACTCTGTTTTAGTTTGAAATCTGGGCTTGGTTGCCCAGAAGATTTCAAACTAAAACAGAGGTCAGAGGATTAAAAATGTAGCTGTAGCCCCTGCAGCTGCACGAGTCAGGAAAAGCCTCTAGCTTCACCAGGAACTTTGGACTTGCCAACTTCTATAAAACTAGAAGATATCCGAGTAACCCTAAGAACACTCTGGACCTGGACGACTGAAAACGTGCGACATTCCCCTTGTTACTCTTATACCCCACACCCGCTTGGTGAACAGAGGTTTGGCCATCCCCCGCTCTCACCCCATTTCTGGGCCCACAGGAACTCCATCCCACTCTGTGTGCTTGGACAGAGCCTGGGTGCCCTGCCCTGACATTCCCCGATTTTCTTCTTCTTTTTCTTTTTCTTTTTCTGGTTTTTAGTTTGCTTGCTTTTGTCTGTTTTAAAACTACTACTATTATTAATACTTTTGTCCTTTTTACTATTATTTTTTATTCTTCCCCTCCCAGGTCTTAGTTTTCAGCTTTTTTTCTTTTCCCTGTTCTTGGTTGCAAATTTGTTTTTCTTTCTTCTTTTTTTTTTTTTTTTTCATGGTTAACCCCGTTCCTTGTTTTTCTTTTTGCATTTTTCTCATTTTCTTTTTCTTCATTATTTTCCTTCTCTGTCTTTGTTCTCTTATTGGCCTATCCCCAGATACTGCAGGTTTTCTTTTTTCCTTTTTTTTTTTTTTTGCTGACCTTCTTGTTTGTCCGGAGGGTGCAGCCATTTTAATTGTTTACACGTGGCAGCCATTTTGGATATTTAAAATGACAGAGAGTGCAGCCATTTTGAATGTTTATAAGCAGTGGTCATTTTGGATATTTAAAGTGCTGAGGGCACAGCCATTTTGAATATTTACAAGCGGCAACCATTTTGGATTTTAAAGTGATAGCATTCCCATTCAGATTCCAGGGACCTAAGAACAAGCAGCAAGACAAGAAGCAGGGAGAGGACAAAAAAAGGCAAAGGGGACTGGAACAGATCAAGGAGCCAGCTGCAGAGACTGAGGTGAAGAGAGGGAACCAAGGTAACACCCCACAAGGAGCAAGATGGGAAGGCAGGGAGAGGACAGGAATGTAAAGGGAATAGGAACGGATCAAGGAGTCAACCACAGGGAGCCAGGTGAGGAGAGGGAACCCAGGCCACCCCCCACAAGCAGTGAAGCAGGGAGCAGGGAGAGGACAGAAAAGGCAAAGGGGACTGGAACAGATCAAGGAGTTAGCCACAGGGATCCAGGTGAGGGTGGTTGGAGGGGTTTCCAACAGCTAAGGGAGAAAAACTACTCTGTCAGTTTGTCCTACTGTGGTGACATGTTCCTGTGAGTCTTGAGGCTGTGCCACTGGTGTTTCAAACCCAGTGGGGTAAATTGTTGCACAGGTATCAACCTGGCTTGCAGACTGAGATAAACTAGGAAGAAGGAAGAGGCCATCCACTTCTCAAAGAATTGACCAGGGAAAACCGTATGAATAGCAGAGAAACACTGTCTGATATATTACTGTGCAACTTTATGAATAGTCCAGAAACATGGTCCAATACAGAGGAGGAAGATGAGCCACTTAGCTTAGAAAGCTCTCAAGGTAGGACTGGGTAAGACCTGCATTATCAGAGTAAAATCAGCCTTACTCACATGGATAAGGTCTTTCCAGACCTCCATTTTCTGATGTGGCAACACTCAAATTGAGGAGAAACAGAAGCAAACATCCATTAATAATAATCGGAAAATGGAATGTAAGAAGTATGAATCTAGGAAAATTAGAAGTTGTCAAAAATGAAATGGAACGCATAAAGATTGATATCCTAGGCATTAGTGAGCTGAAATGGACTGGTTTTGGCCATTTTGAATCAGACAACCGTATGATCGACTAAACTGGGAATGATAGTTTAAAGAGGAATGGCATGGCATTCATCTCACAAAGGATGTTTCAAGATCTGTCCTGAACTACAATGCTGTCAGTGATAGGATAATATCAAAGATATTAAAGATATCAAAGATGAAGAAATTGAAGATTTTTATCAACTTCTGCAGTCTGAAATTGACCGAACTTGCAATCAGGATGTGTTCATTAACACTGGTGACTGGAATGCAAAAGTTGGAAAAAAAAGAATCACCTGTAGTTGGAAAGTTTGGCCTTCATGACAGAAATAATGCTGGAACTTTCATGGTAGAATTTTGCAAGACCAATGAATTGTTCATTGCAAACACCTTTTTCAACAACACAAATGGTGGCTCTACACGTGGACTTCACCAGATGGAACACACAGGAATCAGATTGACTACATCTGTAGCAAGAGGTGATGGAGAAGCTCAATATCTTCAGCCAAAACCAGGCCAGGAGCTGATTGTGGAACAGACCATCAACTGCTCACGTGCAAGTTCAACTTGAAGTTAAAGACAATTAAAACAAGTCCACAAGATCCAAAATATGATCTAGAATATATCCCTCCTGAATTTATAGATCATCTAAAGAATAGATTTTATGCATTGAACACAAATGACCGGAAACCAGATGAATTATGAAATGCCATCAAGAGCATCAACCAGGAAGAAAGCAAAAGGCCATTAAAAAGACAAAAAAAGAAGAGAAGACCAAAATGGATGACAGAAGAGACTCTGAAACTTGCCCTTCAGTGGAGAGTAGCTAAAGCAAATGGAAGAAATGACAATATAAAAGAATTGAACCTAAGATTTCAAAGAGCAGCTCGAGAAGACAAAGCCAATTACTATAAAGAAATGTGCAAAGACCTGGAGTTAGAAAACCAAAAGTGAAGAACACAGTCGGCATTTCTCAAGCTGAAAAAACTAAGGAAAAAATTTAAGCCTCGAGTCGCAATATTGAAGGATTCTATGAGCAAACTATTGAATGATGCAGGAAGCATCAAAAGAAGATGGAAGGAATATACAGAGTACCAAAAAGAACTGATGGATCTTCATCAATTTCAGGAGGTGGCATATGATCAAGAATCTATGATATTGAAGGAAGAAGTTGAAGCTGCACTGAAGGAATTGGTGAAGAACAAGGCTCCAGGAATTGACAGAATATCCATTGAGATGTTTCAACAAACGGATGCCCCATTGGAGGCAATCACTAAGTTATGGCAAGAGATTTGGAAGACAACTACCTGGCCAACTGAATGGAAGAGGTCCATATTTGTACCCATTCCAAAGAAAAGTGATCCCACAGAATGTGGAAATTCTACAACAATATCATTATTAATATTGCATGTGAGTAAAATTTACTGAAGATAATTCAAAATGGTTGTAGAAGTATCTTGACAGAGAACTTTCAGAGGTGCAAGCCAGATTCAGAAGAGGACATGGAATAAGGGATATCAATGCAGATGTCAGATAGATCTTGGCTCAAAGCAGAGAATACCAGAAAGATGTTTACTTGTGTTTTTTTGACTATGCAAAAACATTTGATTGTGTGTATCATAACAAATTGTGGATAACATTAAGAAGAATGGGAATTCCAGAACACTTAATTATACTCGTGAGGAACCTGTACATAGACCTGGACGCTGTTGTTCAAACACAACAAGGTGACATTGCACGGTTTAAAATCAAGAAGGGAATCTATTGACTATACTTATTCAATCCGTATGGTGAACAAATAATCCAAGAAGCTGGACTATATATATGAGAAGAAGGTGTCATCAAGATTGGAGAGAGATTCCTGAACAACCTGCGATATGCTGATGACACAACTTTGCTTGCTGAAAGTGAGGATGACTTGAAGCACTTACTGATGAGGATTTAAGAATATAGTCTGCAAAAAACAAAAGAATATAGTCTGCAGTATGGATTACATTTAAATATAAAGAAACAAAATTCCTCACAACTGGACCTATAAGAAGCATCAAGATAAATGGAGAAAAGATTGAAGTTGTCAAAGACTTCACATTACTTGGTTCTACAGTCGAGGCCAATGGAAACAGCAGTCAGGACATCAGAATGGCATAAAGCACTGGACAAACCAGCTGCCAAGGACCTCTTTCAAGTGCTGAGGAGCAAAGATGTCTCCTTGAGGACTAGGGTGCACCTGACACAAGCCATGATATATCCAGTTGCCTCATATGCATGTGAGAGCTGGACATGAATAAGGAAGACAGAAGAATTGATGCTTTTGAGTTGTAGTGCTGGCAAAGAATGTTGAAAGTACCATGGACTGCTAAAAGAACTAACAAGTCCGTCCTGGAGGAATTACAGCCAGAAAGCTCCTTGGAAGTGAAAATGGCCAGACTTCATCTCACCTACTTTCGTCATGTTATCAGAAGGGATCATTCTCTGGAGAAAGATGTCATGCTTGGTAAGGTGGAGGGTCGATAAAAGAGGGGAAGGCCTTCAATGGGATGGATTGACACAGTGGCTGTGGCAATGGACTCAAGTATAGCAGGGATCATGAAGCTGGTGCAGGACCAGGCGGTGTTTCATTCTGCTGTTCATGGGGTCGCTATGAGACAAAGACCACTCTACGGAACTGACCAACAACAATATTAATGATATTGTTTGATAATTTCCACATTCTGTGGGATCATCTTTCTTTGGAATGGGTACAAATATTGATCTCTTTCAGTCTGTTCTCCAGGCAGCTGTCTTCCAGATCTCTTGGCATAGCCCAGTGATTGCCTCCTGCACAGCTTCCCTTTGTTGAAACATCTCATTGAGTATTCCATCAATTCATGGAGACTGTTTTTCTCCATTTCCTTCAGTGCAGCGTCAACTTCTTCCTTCAATGCCACTCGTTCTTGATCATATACCAGCTCCTGAAATGGATGAACACTGACCAATTCTTTATAGTGTAGTGACTGTGTATTCCATCCATCTTTTTTTGATGTTTCTTGCATTGTTCAATATATTGCCCATAGAATCTTTCAATAGTGCAACTAGAGGCTTAAATTTTTCCTCAGTTCTTTCAGCTTGAGACATGCCAAGTGTGTTCTTCCCTTTTGGTTGTCTCACTCCAGGTCTTTACACATTTCATTATAATAATTGACTTTATCTTGGCGAGCTGCTCTTTGAAATCTTCTGTTCAGCTCTTTCATCTTGTCATTTCTTTCATTTTCTTTTGCTACTCTCATTGCAAGGACAAGTTTCGAGTCTCTTCGAACATCCATTTTGGTCTTTTTTTCCTTTCCTGTCTTTTAATGACCTTTGGCTTTCTTCACGGATGATCTTGATGTCATCCCACAATTCCTCTCATTTTCAGTCTTTGGTATTGAATGCATCAAATATCTTCTTTAGATGGTCTCTAAATTCAGGAGGGATATAATCAAGGTCATATTTTGGCTCTCATGGACTTCTTTTCATTGTCTTCAGCTGCTTCCATTGGTGTCAATTGTAGAACTAAGTAATGTGAAGTCTTTGACAACTTCAATCTCTTCTCCATTTATCTTCATACTGCTTATAGGTCCAGTTGTGAAGATTTTTGTTTTCTTTATATTGAGATGTAATCCATACTGCAGACTGCAGTTGATGGTCTGTTCCACAATCAGCTCCTGGCCTTGTTTTGGCTAAAGATCTCGAGCTTCTATATCACCTCTTGCCACAGACGTAGTCAATCTGATTCTTGTGTACTCTGTCTGGCTGAGTCCACATGTATAGTCACCTTTGGTGTTGTTGAAGAAAGGTATTTGCAGTGAATAAGTCATTGTTCTTGCAAAATTCTGTCATGTGATCTCCAGCATTATTTTTATCACCAAGGCCGTATTTTCAAAGTACCAGTGATTCTTCTTAGTCTCCAACTTTTACATTCTAGTCACCAGTGATAATCAACCCATCTTGATTGCACATTTGGTCAATTTCAGATGGCAGGTGTTGGTAAAAATCTTCAATTTCTTCATCTTTGGCTTTGGTAGTTGGTGCATAAATTTGAATCATAGTAGTAGTAACGGGTCTTCCTTGTAGGTACATGTATATTATCCTATCACTGACAGCATTATACTTCAGGATAGCTCTTTATACATTCTTTGTGATGATGAGTGGCACACTAGCTGTTGTTGTTGTTGTTAGGTGCTGCCAAGTAATCTCCAACTCATAGTGACCCTATGCACAGCAGAAGGACACAATGCCCAGTCCCACGCCCGTTCCACAATCCCTGCTATGCTTGAGCCCATCACCACTGCCACTGTGTCAATTCATCTCATTGAGGGCCTTCCCCTCTTTTGTCAGTCCTCTACCTTACCAAGCATGACATCCTTCTCCAGAAATGGTCCCTTCTGTAACATGACCAAAGTAGGTGAGACGAAGTCTGGCCATTCTCGCTTCCAAGGAGCATCCAGCTGCTCTTCCTTCAGGACAGATTTGTTAGTTCTTTTAGCAGTCCATGGTACTTTCAGCATTCTTCACCAACACCACAATTCAAAAGCATGAATTCTTCCTCAGTCTTCCTTATTCATTGTCCAGCTCTCGAATGCATGAGGCAATTGAAAATATCTTGGCTTGTGTCAGGTTCACCCTAGTCTTCAAGGAGACATTTTTGCTCCTCAGCACTTGAAAGAGGTCATTTGTAGCCAACTTGCCCAGTGCTATACATTGTCTGATGTCCTGACTCCTGCTTCCATTGTTGTCAATTGTAGAACCAAGCAATATGAAGTCTTCGACAACTTCAATCTTTTCTCCATTTATCATAATGCTGCTTATAGGTCTAGTTGTGAGGATTATTGTTTTTCTTATACTGAGATTAATCTATACTGCAGATTCTAGAATTGTATTCTTCAATATTCATCAGTAAGTGCTTCAAGTCATCCTCACTTTCAGCAAGGACACAGCTTTCAGCAAGTTGTGACATCAGCATATCGCAGGTTGTTAATGAGTTTTCTTCCAGTCTTGATGCCACATTCTTCATATAATCCAGGTTCTCAGATTATTTGCTAACCATATAAATCGAATAAGTAGGGTGAAAGCATACAATCCTGACACACTCCTTTCTTGATTTTAAATCATGTAGTGTCCCCTTGTTCTGTTCAAATGACAGCCTCCCGATCCATGTACAGGTTCCTCATGAGTACAATTAAGTGTTCTGGAATTCCCATTCTTCTCAATGTTATCCATAATTTGTTCTGACCTACATAATCAAATACTTTTGTATAGTCAATAAAACACAAGTAAACATCTTTCTGATATTGTTTGCTTTGAGCCAAGATCCATCAGGCATCAACAATGATATCCTTTGTTCCACATCCTCTTCTAAATGCAGCTTGCATTTCTGGAAGTTCTCTGTCAATATATTACTGCAACTGTTTTTGAATTCTCTTCAGTAAGATCTTACTTGCATGTAATATTAATGATATTGTTTGATAATTTTCACATTCTGTTGGATCGTCTTTCTTTGGAATGGGTACAAATATGGATCGCTTCCAGTCTGTTGGCCAGGTAGGTGTCTTCCAAATCTCTTGGCATAACTGAATGCCTCCAGTGGGGCATCCGTTTGTTGGAACATCTCAATGGGTATTCTGTTAATTCCTGGAGCCTTGTTCTTCACCAATTCCTTCAGTGCAGCTTCAACTTCTTCCTTCAATACCATTGGATCTTGATCATATGCCACCTCCTGAAATGGATGGAGATTCACTAATTGTTTTTGGTACAGTGACTCTGGGTATTATTTCCATCCTCTTTTGATTTTTCCTGCATCATTCAATATTTTGCCCATAGAATTTTTCAATATTGCAACTCGAGGCTTAAGTTTTTTCCTTAGTTCTTTCAGTTTGAGAAATGCTGAGCATGTTCTCCTCTTTTGGTTTTCTAATTCCAAGTCTTTGCATATTTCATTATAGTAATTGGCTTTGTCTCTCAGGCTGCTCTTTGAAATCTTCTGTTCAGCTCTTTTATTTTGTCATTTCTTCCATTTACTTTGGCTACTTTATTCTCTAGGGCAAGTTTCAGAGACTCTTCTGTCATCCATTTTGGTCTTTTCTTCTCTAGTCTTTTTAATGACCTGTTGCTTTCTTCATGGATGATGTTCTTGATGTCATCCTACAATTCTTCTGGTTTTCGGTCATTGGTTTTCAATGCATCAAATCCATTCTTTAGATAGTCTCTAAATTCAGGAGGGATATGTTCAAGATGATATTTTGGTTCTCATGGGCTTGTTTTAATTGTCTTCAACTTCAAGTTGAACTTGCATATGAGCAGTTGATGGTCTGTTCCACAATCAGCTCCTGGCCCGGTTTTGGCTGAAGATATTGTGCTTTTCCATCACCTCTTGCCACAGATGCAGTCAATCAAATTCCTGTGTGTTCTGTCTGATAAGTCCACATGTATAGCCACCATTTGTGTTGTTAAAAAAAAAGGTATTTTCAGTGAATAAGTCATTGGTCTTGCAAAATTCTATCATGCAATCTCCAGCATTATTTCTTTGACCAAGGCCAAATTTTCCAACTACCAGTGATTCTCCTTTGTTTCCAACTTTTGCATTCCAGGTCACCAGTGATAATTAACACATCTTGATTGAATATTCAGTCAATTTCAGACTGCTGAATTTGGTAAAAATCTTCAGTTTTCTCATCTTTGGTTTTGATGGTTGGTGCATAAATTTGAACAATAGTGGTATTAACTGGTCTTTCTTGTAGGCATATGGGTATTATCCTATCACTGATAGCATTGTATTTCAGGACAGATCTTGAAACATCTTTTGTAATGATGAATACTATATCATTCCTCTTCAAATTGTCATTCCCGGTATAGTAGATCAGATGGTTATCTGATTCAAAATGGTCAAACCAGTCCATTTTAGCTCACTAAAGCCCAAGATATCAATTTTTATGTGTTCCATTTCATTTTTGACAACTTTCAATTTTCCTAGATTCATACTTTGTACATTCTATGTTCTGATTATTAATGAATGTTTGCAGCTGTTTCTCCTCAGTTTAAGTCATGCCACATTAGCAAATGGACATCTCAAAAGCTTTACTTTATCCATGTCAGTAAGGTTGGTTCTACTCTGATGATCCAGCTCTTTCCCAGTCTATTTTGTGAGCCTTCCAACCTAAGGGGCTTGTCCTCCTGCACTGTATTGGAAAATGTTTCCAGGTTATTCATAAAGTTGCCTAGTGATGTATTGGGCATGTTTCTCTGCTATTCATAAGTTTTTCCCTGGCCAATTCTTTAAGAAGTGAGTGACCTCTTTGTCCTTCCTAGTCTGTCTCAGTCTGCAAGCCATGCTGAAGCCTATGCATTATGTGCAACCCCATTGGCATTTGAAACACCGGTGGCACAGCCTCAAGCCTCACATCAACACGCAAGCTACCACAGTATGACAAACTGACAGACAAGTTTGTCTCCCTTAACTGTTTGAAACCTCTCCACCCTCCCCTTACCTGTATACCTGCCACTTTCCTGTTTCTTGGGGGTGGGGCCTGGGTCCCTCCCTTTACCTGGATCCCTACTGTTTCCTTGCTCTGTCCTGGTCTCCCTGGCTTTCCTTTCTTCTTTCTCACTTTCTTGCCTCTCAATGGTGGGGACTGGGTCCCTCCCCTTGCCTGGATCCCTGACACTTACTCACTCTCTCCTTGTCCCCCTGGCTATCCTTACATCTCCCCTGCTTTTCCACTGCTTGGGGGTGGGATCTGGGTCCATCCCCTTACCTGGATCCTTTCCTCTTGCTTGTTCTGTCTTGGTCCCCCTGGCTTTCCTTTCCTCTCCCCCACTTTCCCACCACTTGGGGGTAGAGCCTGGGCCCCTCCCATTACCTGGTCCCTCCTATGCTATTCCTCTTCAATTTGTCATTCCAGGCATTGTACATCATATAATTGTCTGATTCAAAATAGCCAAAACCAATCCATTTCAGCTCAGTAATGCCTAGGATATCAATAATTATGCATTCCATTTCATTTTTGACAACTTTTAATTTTCCTAGATTCATACTTCATACATTTCATGTTCCTATTATTAATGGATGTTTACAACTGCTTCTCCTCAGTTTGAGACATGCCACATCAGCAAATGGAAGTCCTGAAAGTTTTACTCTATCCACGTCATTAAGGTCAGCTCTACTTTGAGGAGACAGCTCTTCCTCAGTTGTATTCTGAGATCCTTACAACCTGAGGGGCTCATCTTCTGGCAATCTATCAGACAATGTTTCAGCATTATTCATAAAGTTTTCTAGTACTATATCAGCCAATATTTCACTGCTATTCTTAAGATTTTCACTGGCCAGTGCTTTGAAAATTGTATGGCCTCTTCCTTCTTCCGAGTCTGTCATAGTCTGCAAGCTCCACTGACACCTGTTGACCATGAGTAACCCTGATGACATTTGAAACACTGGTGACATAGCCTCCAGCCTCACAGCAACACAAAAACCACCACAGTATGAAAAACTGACAGAAAAATTTGTCTCCTTTAGCTATTCCAAACCACTCCACTCACTTCCTTGCCTCCCCCAGCTGCTCGACTTGCCCTGCACACCCAGCTCACTCCTCACCTGGCCTGCCCCAGGCACTCCATTGTCTTTAGGTGGTGCAAATAATTTGCCCTTGATTGCTGATCTAAAGGCTGACAGCTCGAACCCTCCCACCAGTACCTCAGAAGAAAAGGTGTAGTGATCTACTTCCCTTAAGATTATAGTCAAGAAAATTCTATGGAGAAGTTCTATTCTATATACTGGAGTTGTCATGAATCAGAATTGATGCAACAGCAACAAAAAACAACAGTGATACAAGTTATTACTAGGTGGAAGAATAGCAGAGCTGGTGAGATATACTCCAGATGTCTCTTCCCTTGGAATGCTGACCAAGGAGGGTATGTGTTTCAGATAAAGCAGCTACAAAATATTGGAAACTCAATCATCCTTGGAGAGTTCCCTGAACTTACAGCGAATTTTGAAGGAACAAGAAATCAACCTTTGATGTATTAAGCAACTGAGATTGGAGGCAAGTTTGATACTTCACTAAAATGTAGACTAATTTGACTGATGGAGTACAACTTCCAGTGTGACTGGCAGAAACAAATACAAATAATCTCAGAAGGAAATTAACTGTTAATATACAGCATTAATCAAAGAAGTACCATAGATAATGTTTCAAAGAGCGTGGGCAGCCCACAGCCAAAATTCACCAAACACATAAACACACATACAACAAAAACAAAAACAAAAAATAAATTGAAATTCAAAAGATATACTTGATGATAATAAGAGATCTTTGAAAACAGCTATTGGAGAAATCAAATACAATACAAAAATTAACTAGTATATTCAAAGAAATAAAAGAATCTCTTGGAGATACTAGGAGAAAACAAGAAGCTAAAAATAAGTTTACAGTTATTTAAATTGAAATAGATTAAATTGAAATAGAACTTCAATTTAAACTTTTCAATTTAGAATTATTAAAAAAGAAAATTGTAATTGAAATTATTTTCTCAATGGATTAAATAGCAGATAGACGCAGTTGAAGAGAGAATTGGTCAATCTGAAGATAAACCTAAATAAATATCCCAAAGTGCAGTTCAGGAAAATATGAAGGGAAATTAAGAGGCAAACAAATTACAGTGAGACGATCTAATCAGAGTTTCAGAAAGAGAGATTGGAGAAAATCTTCAAAAAGCAATATTCAATGAAATAAGGACAGAATGTTTCAGAATAGTTAAACTACCTCAATACTCAGATCCTGGAATTGACTCAAACAAGAATACAAGCAAGTCTATTCTTAGATACATCACAATGAAACTGACAAAATATCAATAAATAAACAAACCAGAGAGAGAGAGAGATCTTAAAAGCAGCTAGAGATGATCATCACCTCACCCACAACAAATAGCAATGTCAGGTGACTCAACAAATAGAAGCCAAAAGAAAATAGTGTCATATATTACTCTGCAGAGAAAAACAAGATTTGTCAACTCAGAACAAGATATCCAGCAAAATGAACTTTAAAAAATGAAGGCATTTTCACACAATCAAAAACATAAGGAGTTTACTGGCAAAAGACTTTCCTAAGTGAAATTTTAGGGAATCTATTTTAAATGCAAAGAAATAATATTAGATGGAAGGTCTGCAATGCAAAAAAAAAAAAAAAAAAGGGAATAAGCAAAGACTTTGGTGAATATGAGGATAAAGCAAAGCAAATATTGACAGTACACAAACCAAGAAAAATGTCTGTGATATCGTGAATGAAAAATCAACTAGAACAAAAATATTTGCCAGTGTGAGTATTCAAGTTATGTAGGAAAATGATCAGAGCTGTTCCTTATATTATTCAGGAGACAGGTAAATATAGACTTTATCATATTAAATATTCATGTTAAAATAACCAGAGTAAAAAGACAAGAACCAAAAGAACAGATTAGTGGTTGTGAGGGGCTAGTGGTAGGAGAGCAGGATGTGTGAGTGGAATGATTATAAAAGGGCAGTGCAGCACAAGGGCTGTTTGCAGTGATGGAGCTCTTCAGTATCTTAACTCTGGTAGTGGATATTCAAGCCCACATATGCAGTAAAATAATATAGAACAAAATACACACATGCACCGATGAATACAAGTAAAATGGAAAAATCCAAATAATATGAGTAGAATGTATCAAAGTCAATATCTTCATTCTGATCATTGTACCGAAGTTTTACAAAAGTCACTATCTAGGTAAACTGATTAAAGGGTACATGGGAGCCCTAAGTTATTTCTTAAAACTGCATATTATCTACAATTATCTCAATAAAATTTTTCATTAAAAAAATCCACCAAGATTTGTCTACGTCACGATCACTTTACAAAATAAATAAATATAGATATAACATTCCAAACAAGCAGAAGAGAGAAAATGAAGAAAAAAAAAAAAAAAGAAAGAAAGAAATCTCAGGCAAGGAAGGCAAAGAAGGAGAAAAAGGAAGTAGAAACAGATCAAGGGGGACAAATAAAAACGAAACCACTCACTGCTGTCAAGTTGGATCCGACTCATAGTGACCCCTCCTTGGGTTTCCTAGGTCGTATCCCTATGGAAGTAGATTTCCCAACCTTCCTTCTGAGGAGTGGCTGGTGGCTTTGAACCAGCAGCCTTCTAGGTAGCAATCAAATGCCTTAGGCACTACGCCACCAGAGCTCCTAAGTGACAGATAGGAGACACATAATTGTTGTTGTTGTTGTTATTTGCCATCGAGTCGGCCCCAAATCATAGCGACCCCTCCTTGGGTTTCTGAGGCAAAAATTAGCCCAAATACATATGTATTCAGAAGCACTTTATATCAGTTAACTTCTAAGCAAATATCCAATGAAAATATTCCTTATGTTCACAGAAAATCATGCACTTTATGGGAGCAGAATGGCACATCTTTCTCCCAGGGAGTGGTTGGTGAATTTAAACTGCTGACCTTTCAGTTAGCAGTTGTGCACTTGACCACTGCCACAGGGCTCTTTGAGGCTAATTGAAGTACCCCCATTATGGGCGTGCTGTAAGGTTTAAATGATTTAATGCATTATAGTGTGTGTCATTCATCCTGAAACTTGGTGAGAAATCAGTAAATGCTTATTGCTCTTGCTGCTTTGTTATATTACAACAACAATAGAAGCTGTGAATGATCTCTTCCCTGAGAGTCAAAAGTAGCTCATTATTATGTTTACCTCCATTCACGTTTGCTTAGGCAAAGCTTTGTAGGGTTTGGCACATGACTCAAGTAATTCTTTGTTTCATGAGAATGATTCAAGGCCTCTTTATGCCTGGGCACCTACGAGTATGCACACCATAGGAATGTAAAGCTCTTTTAGTCGTTGTTGTTGTTGTTGTTGTTATGTGCTGTTGAGTCGGTCTCTACTCATAGCGACCCCTCCTTGGGTTTCCGAGGCAGTATCACAATGGAAGTAGATTGCCCAATCTTCCTTCCGAGGAGTGGCTGGTGAGTCTGAACTGCCAGCCTTCTGGTTAGCAGTCAAGTGCTTTAGGCACTACGCTATCAGAGTTCTTTTAGTTAAACATTGTAAAATCTGTAGAAATCTTGAAATAACTCATAACGCTAGAAGATACTCTTAGTGAGAAAAAACAAACAAACAGAAGGTCAATTTTAAGCCTAGTCAATGATCATTCCTAGTGAAGTTAATTTTGCAGGGCAGAGATAAACATCTTTCAACCACCTGCCCTATCTTTAAACTAAGTAGACAGGTAAAATTTCTTACCCAGTTGATAAATCAGGCAAAGCCTCTGAACAAAGGCATCTGTATTGACTTCAGTGCAAGTTGAGTTGGCTCAGGTTATTAGCTGTACAATTGTGCACACGTGAAACTGCCTGGCACCTTCTAATTTCTTCAGCTTTCTTACTGAGACTCATTTTGAATCACAGTCCATGAATAGCAATGTGGGGCTTTCTTTTTGATTCAGACCTGGCAACGGCTGCCAGCAGTGTTTTCAAGCTCTATGTTGTTAGCAAGTACTTTTACAAGCCAGGTGGAGTACCCTGGGTAGAAATATTGTGTTGTTGGTAATAGTCCTAACACCATTAACTTAATCTACCCAGAGCAACTACTGTCCAGTTCTTGCTGTGAACGAGAATAAATCAGAGAGGCCATTTGTTACGACAACCTAACAACCTCTTATCCCAGTCATTTTAGTGGTGAGCACTAAAATGAAATTACTTCTAAATCTCTAGTGTACCCTGACTTTATATTTGGCAGAGTCAAAGAAGAAGATGAAACTTTAGAAGATATAGGTGTGGTCTCACTGAAAACTGAAGAAGGAAGACAAAATCATACTAAATGATTAACAACAAAAACAACAAAAAAGCCTGTTGCCATGGAGTGGATTTCAATTCATAGCAACTCCATATGCTACTAGGAGCTCTGGTATTGCAAAGGTTAAGCACTCAGCTGCTAACCCAAAGGTGGGCGAATCAACCCACCAGCAGCTCCATAGGAGAAAATATCTAGCCCTGGTGGCATAGTGCCTAAGGCATTTGACTGCTGACCAGAAGGCTAGCGGTTCAAACCCACCAGCCATTCCCTGGAAGAAAGATTGGGCAAGTTACTTCCGTAGTGATATTGCCTCAGAAACCCCAGGAGGGGTCTCTGTGAGTCGAACCCAACTCGACAGCAGTGAGTTTGGTTGATTTTGGTCTGCTCCCATACAGGAAACCCTATGGGGGCAGTTCTGTCCTGTCCTAGAAGGTTGCTATGAATTTGAATCAACTTAATGGCACACAACAACCATGTGTGACAGCATAGAACTCCTTCACAGGGGTTTCTCGGCTGTAATCTTTATGGAAAGGAGCTCTGTGACACAATGGTTAACAATTGATGCTAATGAAAAACTTGGCAGTTCGAACTCACCCAATTGTTCCTTGGAAGAATCACTTGTTCATCTAATCTGATAAAGATTACAGACAAGAAAACTCTATGGGTCAATTTTACTATGTCATATAGGGTCACTATGAGTAGAAATTGACTTGACAACACTTAACAAGTCTTTATGGAAACAGATTGCCAGTCCTTTCTTCCATGATGCCCCTGGGTAGGTTTGCCACTCCTCAGAAGTAAGATAGGACAATCTACTTCCATAATGATACTGCCTCAGAAACCCAAGGGGGGGTTGCTATGAGTCAGGTCCGACTCCATGGCACATAACAAAAACAACAACAACATAGTTGAACATAAACACTTTATGCTATCCAAGGACCTTTTACTAAGTGACTGTTGCTGTTATTGTGTGTTACTGAGTCAATTCCAACCCATAGTGACCTTATCTGACAGAGATGAACTGACCCATAGGGATTCCTAGGCTCTTTCAGAGAGGGAACAGATCACCAGATCTTTTCTCCCACAGAGCTGCTGGTGGATTTGAACTACTGCCCTTTTGGTTAGCTGCTGAGAGTTTAGCTATTGTGCCACCACGGGAGAAAAAAAAAAAAGAAGAGGAGGAAATAGCAAGCATCAACATGTGGAAAATGCAAGGAGACAGTCTGATGAATGTAAAGCATAACCATCCTAATTGTAACTCAAATAGCCAGCAAGTTTTCTTGCTGCAAAACGGACATAACTTAACCTTTCTCTTAAAGGTGTGTGTAACATAAGTATGTGTTTTTGAAAATCTTTTGTTATTGCTAAAATAACCAAGGTATGAATCTATTTGCTAACATGTTTTATGTAGTTTGTCTGACATGAGATAAAATCATTGTAAGTGAAAAATAAATAATAAGAGAAAAAGAAAGACTTCTCCAGAAATTAACCAGGAACCGTCCCAAAGCTGAAACTTTCTCTTCGAAACAGAAAAAAGAAATAAAATAATAAGAAGAACAGCATAGTTTGTTTTCTTTATATTTATCTTTATGGATCATTGAACTAAGACCATGCAGTTGGTTGTGTGTTAGAAGAAGAAAATAATTCCTACTTCATCGAAAACTAATTACACATCTGCTTTCCCTCTGATCATATTTTCTTTTCTAAGCTTCTTTTTCTAAAAAAATAGAGTTAAAATTTGTGATTGTGCATATGAATGCACCCAAACATAATGGTGGTGGATCTAACTGTAATGACCACATACTGAACGTGCTCTATTTTATATATATTGTCTCATTTAATCACAATATCTATACAATATGGGGACTATTTTCCATCTTTATTTTACAGATGAAAAAATAGAACAGAGGTCTTTCTGAAACATATAGGTCTTTCAGTCATAGCCTACCTTGTTAACAAACATTTTCATAATAGTGTTCCTTATCTAGTTTTGTCTTTACTGGCTGCAATAATCTCCTTTGAATAACCTGGTAGGGACCACCCAGTCCATGCATCTTTTTATGTACCAATGTGGCCTTTAAAAGGGTCCTAACAGACCTGTAAGCATTCTTGGACCATACTCATTTGAGACCTATGCTCATCAGCAAGAACTTATAATGATATCAGGGAGTTTTATACCAACTTACTCTCCTCTCTCCTAAAAATCTGGCAATGCCTCTTGTCTCCTGTGTTTAAGAGAAGAGCCTCTCTCTGGCCAATCTTGACCTTCTTTTGAACTTCTCACATCATCCATCTTGTGTAGACATTGCTTTTTGATTGAGAAATCTTAAAATCACCTACAGTCCTCCTACTTTGTGCATTCAGTCTTTACCACTAATTTTTGCAAAAGGTTTTGTTTCTCTCTAACTTATTCTGAAAATTGCTAGCTGCTGCCTTTATTATTGAAAATGTCCATGTGATACTGCAGCTCTCTGTCTCTCTTGAGTCTAAATATTTTCTATCTGTTCCCCATTTGGTTACATATTCTTGTTGGTAGTTTATTCTATTTGATTTCTCCACTCAGTGGTGTAAATTCCTCTTAAAAGGAATTCCTTCCTATTTGGAGCCTGACCTAAGAACACCACCCAACTAAAATGCCTGCTCTTGAAGAATATTATTAACATTCCCCAGAGCAGTCATGGAACTACTGATAAATTACTTTGTGCTAAAACTCAGTGGGCAACAGTTTTAACCTGGATATCACCTTACAGTCCTATAAATGACCAAATTGCAGCAATTAGGGAGTTTGAACTTTTGGTCACTACAGCACTAACACTATAGGTCCATGCTAAGATGACCCTGAAATTTTCTGTTTTGTGTTCCACTGTTTATTATCCCCACTTTAAAATCTGAATGCCTTAGACATCTCTGAGAATGGCCTGAGCAACACATTGCATTCTAGAAACAGTTCCAAAGGAGTCTGCTATTGTATCATATGGAAACAAAGCAAAGGTTCAATGCTGCGGTGTGATTTTAAAATGAAGCCATTTAAAAGAAAGAGTATTCTTTAATTGTTTTAATTCAGAAGTTTAAAAAAAAAAAATCATAGCTATTGAAAAACCTGTGGAAGAGGAAATTTTGGGATGTGTTAGTTATGCAAATTACTTGTCCTTCTTACTTGAAGTTCAAGTTCCTTCCCATGGAAAGATGCTTTCTGTGGTGTTGCTGGGCATTTAGCCACGGATAGATTAAACAATACAAATGCTTTGTTTGTGTGCAGCACTTTTCATCTGGACCCTTTGTAAGGCTTTAAACACACACTTGTTAATCTCCACAACATTTCATTGAATATTTGTATACTTCTTCATTCCCTAGGACTTAAATGGACAACTCAATTTAACTGCTGCTATTTGCTCTCATGTAAGCAGAATCCTAATTTCCTGACCATTTCCTGGCAGCACCAATTTTTCCCTGTTGCATTACTTTTTGCTGTTAGCTCTTCCCAAAGCATTTGATCACCTGCTTTTATTTTCAGTTTATTTAATTGCATATTCTTCTGAATGTTTCTGAATTATTGAGTCTTGTCATGGTATTCACATAATTTTAAAGATATTTTTCCCAACTAAGTTTCCAAATTTGGGGGGGGGGGGTGGCAGGGCAAAAATCCCAAAGGAATCCTCGTGCACTTCTGGAAATTTTTTGGAAACTTTATTACAGATAGCTGTCCTTGGCTCTGGTTGATATTTTCAGTTGTGTTTCTGATGGGCCTTTTTCTTCCTGCCAACAGTTCTATGACAGCGTGTTCTGGTGTTCCCAAAAAGCACATACACTTTTCAGAAAATAAAGATGGGTAATTTGATTTTATTATTATATATAAATCTGTTTGGTAACAGTACCTTGCCCTCCCCACATCTTTCTAAACATGTAGACAAACCATCATACACATACATATCTGCTATTAGACTTTAAATTAAAAGTCTGGCACTTTGTACTAAAGGTCAGCAAATCATGAGAGAGAATTTTGTAGAAAAAAGACTAACATTACTTCTATGTGTAATTGGAGGCAGAGATAATTCTACCTTCTCTCCCTAGGTTGACATCTAATTCTAAATGTGACTGATGTGGTCATGTCCAAACAAGTGATAATATTAAAACAACTTGGATTGTTTTGACTTTTTCCACAACTATCTACACTTCTGTGGCACCTAGGCACAAACTCAGTGATAAACTGAGTGATCAACACATTTTGTGTTCAGGCTTGAGCCAATCACTAATGGAGTCAGGGCCCTGTGTCTGCCTTGTATCTGGATCATTCTCCAAGGCAACTAGAGCAAAACCAATACTGTTGAGTCAATTCCAGCTAATAGAGATCCTACAGGACAAAATAAAATATCCCCATGGGGTTTTTACAGGTAAGCCGACTGCCATGTCTTTCAAACCACCAACCTTTCAGTTAACAGCCAAGTGCTTCAAACACTGCATCACCATGGCTCACTAAGCAGCACTCTACAATACACTATGGAGTGTCCTAGTGCACAGATGGGAGTAGAGGGGCCATAATCTGAAAATGGGCCCATTCTATACAGTTGGAAAGAAACCCCAAGAGAAGAAAGTTGGCAGCTCATTGTATATATGATTACCATCCACTGATGAGCAGGATGAATGGGTACCCAGTTGTATTCTCCTCTCACTCTCACACTTTGCCTAGTGACTTCATTCACTCTTAAAGCTCTAATCGTCACCTTTATGCTGACGATCTCTAGTTCTGCATCTCTCACTATGATATCTAGTCTCAATTTCAGAACCCTGTAGCCACTGTCTACTAGTCATTAACTCTAGTTTCTCACTGAACTCATGATCTCTCCTACACCTAATCCTCCTCTTGTGTTCTTTGTACTATGAATCATCAGATTGCCACAGTTACCAAAACCTGAAATTTTGAAGTTATCATTAACTCCTCTCTCTTCCTTCAGCTTTACAGTCCCAACACACACACACACACACACACACACACACATTCACTCACCCTTCAAAGCCAAAGCAATCTAATGATTCTCCTTTGGGAATCAACTCTTATTCTCCATCCCCACTGCTACCACTACATTTCAAGGTCCTATCATCTATAGCTTGGATGATTGTAAAAACCTTCTAATATATTAGTCTCTTAGTCTCCATTCTTGTCCTTCCCCTGATATCTCCTCTCCATATTAGTCTCTCTTCACTTTCTCTGCAATGTCTCTAAGTTCTTACTGTTCCTCAAAGACCATGTGCTTGCTCCAAGATTTTGAAATACAAATACTGTGCCCTCATAGTGGAACATTATTCTGCCCTCTCTGGCTGTCAACTTTTAATGATTCCACAGGTCTCAGCTTAGTGTTCATTGTCCTAACCTCCAGAATTTGAGTAAGTTTCCTCCCTTATGGTCTCTGAGCACTTGATACTTCCTATAGCACAGGACTGCTCTGGAATTGGCTCTAATTTCCATCAGACCTGGAAGTTGGCCTACTCATTCATCACTGTATCCCCAGCATGTAGCATAGGTTGGATTGAAACTCAGTTAGTATTCGGTACATATTTAAGAGCTCAAAAGAGGAAGGAGGGAAAGAAAGGAGAGATTTCATGATAGGATCTGCTTTAAGTGAGGTATATCAGAATAACTATCTCACTACTCATCAGTTCCTTTAACAGTTTTCTGGAACACTCTTAGATCTATCCAAACCTTGATAGAAAAAAAAAAAAAATTATTATTGCAACAGAAAAGAATGAGGCTATTATTTAAGTCTGAGTTAAATTTTTTTAAAAAAGATTGAATTCTGACAAAAGTATGATTTTTCATACTTCCCAATTTAAATCCATTTCAATGACCATAACCAATATATCTTTGAGGGTCAAATAAGATACTTTCAAATATAAACTCATAGATAACTTAATTACCACAATAACCTAGGCACTTATTAAGAATACTATCTTACATGTGCCTTTAAATTTCAAGAACACTGCCTAAGGCATTTGACTGCTAACCAGAAGGCTGGTGCTTCAAACCCTCCTTGGAAGGAAGCCACTCCTTGGAAGGAAGGTTGGACAATCTACTTCCATAGTGACACCACCTCAGAAACCCAAGTAGAGGTTGCTATGAGTTGAAATCAGCTCGAAGGCAGTGAGTTTGGTTTTGGTTTGGAAGCCTAGAAGACCCAAACCAATTTCACTCAAATATTGTTATATTTATTTTTCAAAATTAATGTGTAATTTTGGGGACCCAGATATCAATTTTTCCCTAGTCTTTTCCTCAGCCCAGGTTACTGTGTAATTCCCATGGCCACTGAGCTATTTCTTCCTCATCAAGAAAAAATAAAGGGAGAGCAGTGACCAAGAGTGATGAAACTCACAAACATGTTTCTAATTAATAATGGTCTACTGCTGAGAAAGATAGAGATCTTGGGTTGTGGATTTATGGCAACTAGTTTAGATATTATTTCTTTAGTTCAGAGGTTTAATAATGCACTTAATAATGCAATAATAAAAAAGAATAAATTTGTTCGGGCTTGAGAGTTGGTTAAAGACTTAATTAACTTTTTCCACTGCTAACGTCAACAAATCTATTGTCCAGAGAATGAGAGGCCAGGAACCGTGAGGTTTGTTGAATCTCTCATAGTTTCCTATTTGGATAGGAAAAGAGATTTATAGAGATTCAATGTACAGGCTACTGGCTACTGGACAAGACCAGGCACGCTGGGCTGTTGTCCTCAATCCTTTTGACGGTCAGAAACAACTACCACATGTGTCCAGTAATTATTCTCTTTAATTGGATTTTTTTTCTCCTTCAATACATACAGTGTTAGAATTGGATTTTTTTTTTTTTTTTTTTTTTTTTTTTTAGTCTCTTGGTAGGGCCCAGTGGAAATGGTTCTTTCATGCAGGACAGAGTACGATGGGAAAATAGGAAAGAGAGTTTCATTAACATTTTCTCACAAGGGTTGACTGAGTGTCTTATTTGAGATTTTTTTTTTTATATCCAAAACTTTTACAAAAATAGAGGAATGTGTATTTGGCTTAATTATAGCTTTCCAATTTTCTTTTCCTCACCATTGAACTCCCACTTATTACCATGATGGAAAATTATGTCAATATTTGTTCCATTTCACAGAGGTTTGTTAAGACTTAAGATTACTGTTGTTGTCTTCTCTTTTTCAGTTGTTATACCACATTTTTTTTCCCCAAATAGGGAACCCGTGTAAATAAGGTATATACACAAATCATGGGTGGAAATGATGAAAGTATGTAAAAAATTCTGCACATACAACACATATCTTGTGACATTTTCGGAAGTGAAATTTGGCCCTATTCACCCTCCTTCAATGTATAAGCCATGATCAAGAGGTCATGGATCAAGTTTGGTAGTACCCCAGTAACCAGAAAATAAACAATTGGAGCAGTACTTTTGCTCTGAGGCAGTTAAAGGCCAGGCCAGAGAGCAGGGGAGTTCCTTGTAGCCGATCTACACCTAGGTACCTGGTGCTGGAGACAGGTAGAGGAGTGTGTGGCAAGCTGTGCAAGGGCCAGTCACACCTCAAGCATGGGTTGGTTCTGTGGTGGTTGTCGCCCCTTGCCTGCAGTGCTTGTCCCATGTGAAGGTGGGATGCAACACAGTTCAGGTGTGGGTGCAAACCATACTCAGGCTCCATGAGGTCTATGGGAAGCCAATCAGACCCATCTCATCTGAATGAGGGAAGAGCGGCCCCTTGCACTTGCAGTTCTCATGCCCTCCTTGCGGTGTCCACATGTGTAGGAGATTCAAAAGGCTCAAGGACGGCAGCCAGTCAGCCAGCCAGCAAAGCAGAATGGGCACAGCTACGCACAGCAGCCTTGCTCGCCTGAGTGGTTTCTCCAGCCCAGGATGGGCACCCATCCTGGCAAGGGCTGTTTCTGGGGCAGAAAAAGTGATTTCTTCCTACACTGGAGAAAGCAGTTTGCAGGGAGAAAAGGGGCTGGTTTAGAAACTGAAGGGTAGGCTAGGAGGGTCTGAGCTGGGAACCAAACTTCTGTGTCAACAGGCACAAAGATGAAGGCTTAACATTAAATCTGTTGGACAGACAAAATTGAAATGGAAATTACCAACATGTCCAAATATATAGGTATAGTGTGCTTATGAAAATAGTTGCACAGTATACAAAAACATAACACAATATTTCCCTACAAATGTCGTATTCTTTATTTAGTTTTGTTCACTTTGGGTAAGTATTACTTGTAGCTACTTGACAATTAATAAATTTTAAAATGATAACTCTATCTTCTACTGAGGAAAAAACATAACCAAAAGTGTTTTTCATAAAAATATTGACTCTAGCTTTTATATTTAATATCCATGGTCTTTAACATATTTTTTGCATTCACCTCTTTATATTTTCCTCATCTGATGCAATCTGTTGTTTAAAAAAAAAAAAAAAAAAAAAAAAAACTTTCATTATTTATACTCTTTTCCTTCCTAATTTTCCAAGGTATTTCATTGTGTATTAATTTTAATTTTATTTTTAGGACAGAGAGTTCAGACTCTGTCTTTAATCTTTGTATTGCCAGCACCTAGCATAGAAAATGGCTTATAGTCAAAACTCAGTAAAAGTTTATAAATGAATGTTTCACTGAAGAAATATAATGTAATATAAAATATAATATAGTATCTCCCTTCTTTGATTTGCTTTTGTGTCTCCTTCAGTCCATAGAAAAAGATAAATGAATGACCAGAGAATTACTAAATAAATGAATGACTCAGTGACAACAGGGATAATGAAAGAAGCAGATGTTTGCCTAGGTTCAAGAGCCTTTGCCTCCACCTCTCTCCAACTCTTTGTTGCCATCCTTCCCCCAAGAAACTAATGGCTCCTCTTGGCCCCTTCCTGAATTAATTAGCCCCTTTTACAAGAAGGGGCTAGTGCATCCAGCAAGCAGTAGAGTTCATTAGTATCCAGAATTTGGAAGAAGGGCAGAGCTTGGTGAAAGGAGAGCAAAAGTTACAAGGACACTTTGACCCAATAGTAGTAAAATGTGTGCTATGCAGCTTTGAGAGCCTAAGTGCAAATATTTTAATGGCAGCCAACATGCTAATAATAAAGGTAAGACTTTTGTAATTTTTCTAAAATGGTCATAACTTGATTTTTTATGTCTACTCTTTTTAAGGAATGGTGTTTAAGTCCTTGTGGCTGTCTCTGGACAGAAGTAGACAACTCTTCCTGATGCTTCCTGTGGTTAATTCAATCATTCAATATAATCACAGATGTTCTCTTTCTGATCTTACATAAGGGTGACTTACACCAAAAGGGAACAAATTTCTCCTCCCAGTTGCCAAGTCCCCATTCCTACCTAGTTTATGACTGGTAGAAGATGATGTCAGAGTTTGATGTGACTTGGAGCCCACCTGTCTATCAAGAACCTGGAGAAAACCCTTAGATCAACTAATTGGACATGTTGTTGTTAGATGCCATTGAATCAGTTCCAACTCATGAAGACCCTTCGTATAAGAGAACAAAATGTTGCCCCATGCTCTTCCTTTCTCATGATCATTAGTACGTTTCAATCCATTGTTGCAGCTACTTTGTACTTTGAGTGCCTTCCAGCCTAGGAGACATCTTCCAGTATCTTATCAGACAATATTCTGGTAGGAACCATAGGGTTGTTATTGGCTGGTTTCCAGAAGCAGATCACCAAGCTTTTCTTCCTAGATTGTCTTTATCTGAAGTTCTGCTGAAATGATTTTACCATCAGTAGTCCTGCTGGTATTTGAAATACAAGTGGCATAGCTTGCAACATCATAGCAAACATACAAGCCACCACAATATGACAAACTGACTGATCTAATTGACAGGTCTAATTGACACGGTCTACTCATAGGAACTGAATTCTATCATATGTGGTCAAATGCTTAAACTGTGCATAGATTAAAGGAAGAGAAGTGAAAAACGAATGTGTTGTCATATATGAGTCAATGTATTTCAAAAGCTGGAAAGATTTTTCAATGAGAATCTCACCAGCAATCATCACTGAGAGCAGTAATGATTCCTTACTGTGAAGCTTTCAATTCTTGATGCGGCCAAATTAGTTTTTTTTTCTAAATTTGGGCAGTGCAGGAGGCAAGAGGCACACTTTTTTGCTATTGCTGTTATATAGTTTGCACCCAAGGAGTACAGAATGGTTATCCAGTATGAAACTATGGGGTTTCCCAGCAACACTTGCTATACTTCATTATTATTTCTTATCTCTTAAAGGGAAGCCTTAAAACATGAGCAAATGATTTGATGGGAGAGTAGTCTGGTAAATTTAGGCAACTCCTTACCACTGCAAGGAGCTCTGATGACATAACAGTCAAGCACTCAGCTGTTAACTGAAAGGATGATAGCTCAAACCCACCCAGCAACTCTGTGGGAGAAAGTTCTGCTCCCATAAGATTTGTGTGACTGTGGTGTGCCATCAACTCTGACTTATTGACCCTGTAGGGCAGAATAAAGCTGATCCATAGGATTTCCTCTGCTGCAAGTCTTCACGGAAGCAGACTGCTGCATCTTTCTCCCACAGAGCGGCTGGTGAGTTCAAATAGCCAATCTTTTGAGTAGCAGCCAAGTCCTTAATCACTATGCACCAGGCCTCCTTACAATCTAGAAAGATTACAGTCTAGAAAACCCTAGAGGGCAGTTCTACTTTGTCACATGGGGTCGCTACAAGTCAATAAACAACTCAGAAGCATCTAACAGCAATAGTGTCATTGCAATCTGAAAGTAAACCACAATTCTGGAACTATTAACACAAGCCTGGAATGGACTTTGTTCAATAATCTGAGTAAGAAAACATGTTACACTGTCCATGTGACTCCTTGGCCAGTCAAAGCAAGGGAGAGTTCCTTCCCTTGATGCAATAAGCCCCATCCCCTCCATCTACTAACCTATTGCAGAACCCTGCAGGACCAGCAGAGAAGGAAAAAGGGGACTTCAGGTCATACGAATTTGTTCATAATGTTCTAAAGCCTCCTGGATCAGCCTGGGGAATTCCTTTGGCTCAGTAATAGGAATAGTGAAGAGGATAAACTCATCTGTACATTTAACATTTTACCTCTTGCTACTGCAGTAATATTTATTGGAGGAAAAAATGGTTATGGTAATAAGAATTGTTTCCACTTATTGAGAACTTACTAAATGCCTGAGACTGTGCTAAGCACTTTATATGGATTTTCTTATTTAATCCTTTTATGCTCTGAGGGCGAAAGTCTACTGAGCTTTATTATTTTTTTCCTCATAACATTTTTGATGGTCAGATGCTTTTTGATAAAGTTAAGGAGATTAAAATTTAATATTGGAAAATTTCATCATTGAAAAAATTCACTTAAGTATCATGTAAAGCAAAGGCTAACAGAATTAAAAATTTAAAAAAAAGTACAAAGCTTAATTTGTGCAGATTGATAAATTCACTAACACTGTAGAACAGGGACTCTTGAGGTCATCCAGTCCAACTCCCCACAAAGGAGGAAAATGAGGCACAGATAGAATTAAACCAGTGTCACCCAGTTAGCTGGTGACAGTTAGCTGGCCCCAGTAAGGTTATTTTGTGATACTCCCTTAACCTCAAAGAGAAGTTATTAGAGTTAATCATTATCTAATAATTATTAGTGCCAGAAGATTCACAAAACTTCAGCTCAGTGTATTACCCTATGTTTCTAGGGTAAATGTAAAGGCCTGTCATAAAAAATGATGTATTGCTTCATGTAGCAACACATTCTCAGGAAGAGGACTGTGACCCAAATCAGTGGGAGGGAAAGGAGTAAAATTAAGAGCTACACCTCAAATTTCCAGTAAGCTCTTATCTCAGTTGCTACCTATAAATTCCTGCAGGTGGCTTTCATCTCATCCAGCTGGTGGGTCTCCCAGAAACAAGTTTGAGAGTCTCTACCTTGAATCTCCAGGGAATGTTGCCACAGATCACTCTGTGGGGAGGAAGGAGCTGTGACTAGAACTCCAAGGACAAAAGTCAGAGTTGCCTCGCCTTGCAGAAGGACCACATGCAGTGCTCGTCCCAACACACCAAGCTCCTCTTTTTCCAGGTGTCAACAGAGGAGTGGTCGGGAAGCCCTGTTGCCCCAGAATTACAGGGACTGGTTATAGAATGTCGTTAAGTGTGCCTTCAAGTTTGACTGCAGTGTTACTAAGTTTGGTCATCTGGTCAAGGGAACTTTAGACAACCCAGAATATACCTGGAAGGTAGACAACAGTTTTTGGAGAAAAAAGAAAATCCACAAGGATTATGACATATTTCTTACAAGTGTAGTAAGGCTGGTCATTTTCCATGTGGTTTTCCTCAAGCCAGAATCTGAAGAAGTTTCCATTGCATCCCTCTTCCTCTAAAAAGGACCATAAGACAATCTTCCTCATTTAATGAGACTCTGTCTTGAGTTTTCAGAAAAGGTATTGAAAGCCCAGCTTTTCAGTTTTCCCAGTCATGAAGTTTTACTTCATAAGACCCAAACCAAAATCACTGCCATACAATGGATTCTGACTCACAGTGCCTCTATAATCAAGTCAAAATCTCCAACAAGCTTAAAAGGAAGCATTTTAAAATAAAACAGCTCAATTCAACTCCAATAGTCAATGAGTATCACGTGGAAGTGTTTGGAAAACAAGAACTTTATAAAACATAAGGTGTTTGTAAGCATATTTTATTTCTAGAACACTGTGATTTAATTATTAGTGCCTGCAGTTTCATTTATTGAAGAGTAGGAAGAAAAACACATGGTCACATCTATTAGCAAGAAATAATAGCACACAACCATCTTTATGTGAATGGAGCCACAGCCATTGGTTATAAATGCACAAAATTAAGCATTCAGAAATAAAGAATGGTGAAAGGAAATGGTGCGCATACATGGGGTGTTTTATGTTTGAGTAATTTGTTTTTATAAGTAAGTGATTTGGGTAGCAGACTGTGGTGTGCCCCTTCTTATTGTTTTATCAAAAAAGGCATCTTATTTTGCTCAACAAGCACACAAATACTAAAATTTCATAAGAGCTAGGGCAGGACAACTTAACCTCAAATCTGTGGGCTCCTGGAAGGTCTGTGGGATTTCCTTTGATTAATGTAGGGACTTCATAACCTCCCCTGAATTTGGATGCAAAATGTTGTGTGGATGTGGGTGTTTTGCACACTAGTAATATTTTTCTGCCTGGAATGCTGGCCTTCCTCTCTCTCTGTCTCCATCCTATCTGGTAATGTCAGTTCAATTCAAATTCCACCTCCTCCTAGAAGCCTTCTCCTAACCACTACATTCTTCCCACTCAATCTCTGCTCTTGGGAAGGTTTCCTATCATCAGACTCTTAAGGCTTTCCACATCTACATCATTCATCTGTCCTTTGACACATTTTGATCTGTTCTCCCAACACTCCTGAAGCGCAAATGCCATGTTACATCTCTTTGTCTGTTTATTTACAGCATAATATATTGCAAGAGGCTTTCAATGCGTATTTGATGATGCTAGATTGTTGAGAACTTCTCAGTGTTAGAGGGTCTCCCCTTGGCCACTGCACAGGATCTGGGAAACTGCTCCAAATCTCATCCAGATATCTCTTGTTCAACTTGCTCCCATCTTCAGGCTGATCTCATTAGATTCCACCCATACTTTATGTATCATTAAATGCTTCACATTCATTAATTCCATTTATACTTTGCATTTATCTCCTCTGTGTTCATTAATAATGTTATGATCTGGATTTGGAGAACAATATTTTTAGATGATTATAATATTGTGTGATAAAATTTTTATAGTCTTAACTGTAAAAAGAGTCTTCTACAGAGTCTTAACTTTATTTCTCTAATGTTGCTTGATAATAAATAAATATTCTGAATATGGTTTTAATCAAATCTAAAAAAGCAGATATTCACTAGAAGAATGTGCCTCTCTCTCCCTCAGTTAAACTTTGTTAAAAGTACTGGATACACAGTATATGATATGAATGAATAGGACTTTCTTTAGAAATGTACAGTGTGTGTGCATGTGAGTATACATATACTTCATGTATGTGCTTATGTATCTTGTGAGATATTGTTAAAAAGTTTATAATCCATTTTTTCCACCTCTATTACAGCACCTTTCAGAATCTGATTTGTAGTAGTCATTTACATACTTGTTAATCTCGCCTTCTAAATTAGAGATTCCTAAGGGAAGGAGCTCTGGTAGCATAGTGCCTAAGGCACTTGACTGCTAACCAGAAGACTGGAGGTTCAAATCTACCAGCCACTCCTCAGAAGGAAGGTTGGGCAATCTATTTCCTTAGTGATACTGCCTCAGAAACCCAAGAAGGGGTCGCTATGAGTCAGGTCAGACTCCACAGCACATAGCAACAACAACAAAGGATGATGTCAAGAATTCCTTTTTCTTGGATCCTTCCACTGGTCTTGCACACAGAGTACTTGGCATATAGAAGGTGCACAGTATCTTAATTAAATATAAACAAGGGTATTCATAATGGTGAGGGCAGTGGTGGTTCAGGGGTGGAATTCTCACCTTCCAGAAGGAAACATGGGTTTGATTTTTGGCCAGCACCTCTCATGCACAGCCACCACACATCTGTCAGTGGAGGCTTGCATGTACTATGATGTTGAACAGTGTGGTAGTTAAGGTTAAGTGTCATGTTGGCTGGGCCTGGTTGAGTGGCTGGGCTGCTGGATGTAGTTATTCCCCATGGGGAGACTAGTTATCAACTCCATGGTGGAATCTACTGCAGCAGCTGAGTAGCTGCTTTAAGGATGTGGTCTGCTTCCAGTACAGAAGAAACATCTTTGAGGAGGGTCTCTAGCTTTTCAGCATGCTTGAACCCTACATGTTTGTTGTTGTTGTTATGTGTTGTTGAGTCGGACCCAACTCATAGCGACCCCTCCTTGGGTTTCCGAGGCAGTATCACTACGGAAGTAGATTGCCCCATCTTCCTTCCTAGGAGTGCCTGGTGGGTTTGAACTGCCAGCCTTCTGGTTAGCAGTCAAGTGCCTTAGGCACTATGCTACCAGAGCTTCCTAACCCTACATGTTGCCAAGTCATTGTTCAGCAGTCTGCCATGCTCTGCCGATCTTGGAATGTTTTGTGGACTTGAATTAGTGGCCTGCCATGTTGTTTGTTAACATCGGGACTGTGCATTTTTTACTTGTCAACTTTGGGTTTCTCAGCCTCAGCAGCCAGCAACTATTTGAGTGAAGAAAAGCCTCTAGCTTCAGTGGGCAAGGAGCAGGAGGCAAAGCTGAAGCTCAAGGTTAAGGGGCTTTCGCCCAGCCCCTAGAGCCTGGCACTTTGACCTCAGACTTCTAGCCTCCCAAATTGTAAGAGAATAAATTTCTGTTTTTTCAAGGCATTCCCCCTGTGGTATTTCGTTAGAGTGGCAGGAGGGAACCATAACAAACAGGCTTCAGCAGAATTTTCAGACAAAGATGGCCTAGGAAGAAAAGCTTGAATATCTGCTTCTGCAAAGGAGCCAATGAACATGTTTCCATCAGCAACTGATGACGGGGATGGTGCAGGCCTGGGTAGTGTGTGTTCCATTAGCAGCTAAAAATAACACCATTCATTATGGTATGGGACTTTAAAGGGATACTCATTTAAGCATCGTAAGTTTGGGTAAGAAAGCAGCATGAGGCGCTTACTTCACTTATCCTTTGTTCCTTCCAAGAGAGTGACTGTCAAGGAGGATGACAATTGCCAGTCAGCAGAAATGGCATCCCAGTTATCACTTCCTTGAGCCTTGGTGGCACAGTGGTGAAATGTTTGCCTGCTAACTGAAAGGTTGTTGGTTTGAACCAGCCAGCCTCTCCACAAAACAAAGATGTGGCAGTTTGCTTCTGTAAATATTACAGCCTTGGAAACCCTATGGAGCAATCAGAATCCACTCAGTTGCGATGGGTTTGGTTTTGTGGTTTGGTTACCACTTGGGAAGCATGAACTATCTTACCAAAAACATATATAGTCATAAAACAAAGAAGACATGGAGGCCCAGTAGACTGGAATGTGCTTTCCTTGATTAATACACAGGTAAGTTCTTTCCAAATAATTCTTTTAAGATTATGTGTCTCTGAACTGCCACAGGTAGATCTTTCTTCTTCCTTAAAGGCTAAGCATTGTGTTTTGTGACTCAGCTCTGTTCCTCGACCAGTTTCAGTATATGTGGGTAGCACAGCCTTTGCTTTGGGACTAACTGTGGACACTCTGCAGGTGCTCACAACATCTGTGAATCAGTTAAAGCACTGGGTGAGGTAGTTTCACTTTCTGCTGAGCACCTCAGAAACCAGGACCCCAAAGCAAAAGGAAGCAGAGTTTGTACAAGAAGTGCAGCCTTCTGACTGAAGTGCCTTGAGTTGGGATCTGAGGTCCTCCCTTCCCCTTCCCCCAGTACCTTTTGTCTACATTGTGGAATGTCTAAATTAAATTCAGCTTACTGAAGTTTTTAAAAGACTTTGTTCTAGTTATATGAAACTTTCCTCCAAATGAGGATTGGAATCCTTCTAAGTTTATCTAATCACTAAAACCTTCTTATTTAGATAGTCTCTGACCACTATAGCAGAGAGAAAGACTCAGGATTGAATATATGCTTCATTATTGATGCCATAGAGTCCATTTCAACTCATAGTGACCCCATGTGACAGCAGAACTGGCCCATAGGGTTTCCTAGGCTGTAATCTTTATGGGGATGCTTTGGTGGCATAGCGCCTAAGGTGTTTGACTGCTAACCAGAAGGCTGGTGGTTCAAACCCACCAGCCACTCCTCAGAAGGAAGACAGGGCAGACTACTTCCGTAGATATCAACTCAGAAACCGAAAGAAGGGTCGCTATGAGTTGGATCTGACTCAACAGCAGTGAGTTTGGCTTTTTTTTGGGGGGGGGCAATCTTTATGGGAGAAGATCACCAGGTCTTTTCTCCCAAGGAGCCACTGGTGGGTTCAAACTACCAACTTTCCAGTTAGCATCGGGGAAAGTATATAGCACTGTGTTTTTCTCTGATTTGAGAAAAAATATTTATGTCAAAGTACTTCACAAAACACGAAGAATAAAAATCTAACCACATTCAGACTACAAATGGTAGCCAAACACTGCACAATAACTTGCCATTCCTGTCCCTACTTCATTTTTAGGGTTTATATAGAAGCATTTAAAAAGTTTTATTTTCCTTTTAGAAAAAGAAAATGATCTACAAGATTCAAATATTCCCCGCTTCTTAAAATCTGCCATTGTCCTGGTTCTATCTACCCACCTCTCTTACCAATGTACATAGAGAGACGGCTCCCACCCAAAAGTAGGAAGGAGGGAAAGCCAGGGCCAAGGGGGCAGCAGGATCCAGGTAAGGGAAGGACGGAGAGACTTCGAACAGCTAAGGGAGATGAACTTATCTGTCAGTTTGTCATACTGTGATGGCTTGTGTGTTGTTGTGAGGCTTGAGGCTGTGCCACTGGTATTTCAAACACCAGCAGGTTTCCACATAGCGTGCAGGTTTCAACACAGCTTACAGACTGACAGACTCGGAAGAAGGAAGAGGCCATCCACTTCTCAAAGAATTGACCAGGGAAAAACTTATGGATAGCAGAGAAACACTGTCTGTTACATTTTTGAGCAACTTTATGAGTAGCCCAGAAACATTGTCTGATACAGTGCAGGAAGACAAGCCCCTTAGGTTGGAATGCACTCAAAATAAGACTGGGAAAGAGCTGCATCATCAGAGTAGAACCAGCCTTAATGATATAGATAAAGTAAAGCTTTTGGGACCTCCATTTGCTGATGTGGCATGACTCAAATTGAGCAGAAACAGCTGAAAACATCCATCAATAATTGGAACATGGAATGTATGAAGTATGAATCTAGGAAAATTGGAAGTTGTCAAAAATGAAATGGAATTCATAAAGATTGGTATCCTAGGCATTAGTGAGCTGAAATGGGCCGGTTTTGCCCATTTTAAATCAGACAACTGTAGGGTCTACTATGTCGGGAATGACAATTTGCAGAGGGATGGCATGGCATTCATCATCACAAAAGATGTTTCAAGATCTGTCCTGAAGTACAATGCTGTCCATGATAGGATAATATCCATACACCTACAAGGAAGACCACTTAATATGACTACTATTCAAATTTATGCACCAACCACCAAAGCCAAAGATGAAGAAATTGAAGATTTCTACCAACTTCTGCAGTCTGAAATTGACTGAACACGCAACCAAGATGTGTTAATTATCACTGGTGACTGGAATGCAAATGTTGGAAAAAAAGAAGAATCACCAGTAGTTGGAAAATGTCTTGGTGACAGAAATAACGCTGGAGATTGTGTGATAGAATTTTGCAAGACCAATGACTTATTCATTGGAAATACCTTTTTTCAATAACACAAATGGTGGCTAAACATGGGGACTTTCCCAGATGGAGTACACAAGAATCAGATTTACTACATCTGTGGCAAGAGGAGATGGAAAAGCTCAAAATCCTCAGCCAAAACCAGGCCAGGACCTGATTGTGAAACAGACCATTAACTGCTCATATGCAAGTTCAACTTGAAGTTAAAGACAATTAAAACAAGTCCACAAGAGCCAAAATATGACCTGGAATATATCCCTCCTGAATTTAGAGATCATCTAAAGAATATATTTGATGCATTGAACACCAACGACCGAAAACCAGAAGAATTGTGGGATGACATCAAAAACATCATCCATGAAGAAAGCAAGAGGTCATTCAAAAGACAACAAAAGATCAAAATGGGATGACAGAAGAGACTCTGAAGCTTGCCCTTGAGAAGGAGAGTAGCTAAAGCAAATGGAAGAAAGGACAAGATAAAAGAGCTGAACAGAAGATTTCAAAGAGCAACTCGAGCAGACAAACCCAATTACAACAATGACATGTATAGAGACTTGGAGTTAGAAAACCAAAAGGGAAGAACTTGCTTGGCATTTCTCAAGCTAGAAGAAGTGAGGAGAAGATTTAAGCCTCGAGTTGCAATATTGAAAGATTTTATGGGCAAAATATTGAATGATGCAGGAAGCATCAAAGAAAATGGAAGGAATACAGAGTCACTGTACCAAAAAGAACTGGTCGATGTTCATCCATTTCAGGAAATGGCATATGATCAAGAACCAATAGTATTGAAGGAAGAAATCAAAGTTGTACTGAAGGAATTGGCGAAGAACAAGGCTCCAGGAATTAACAGAATACCCATTGAGACGTTTCAACAAACAGATGCCCCACTGGAGACACTCACTCAGTTACACCAAGAGATTTGGAAGACAACTACTTGGCCAATTGATTGGAAGAGATCCATATTTGTACCCATTCCAAAGAAAGGTGATCCTACAGAATGTAGAAATTATCAAACAATTTCATTAATATTGCACACAAGTAAAATATTACTGAAGATAATTAAAAAATGGTTGCAGCAGTATATTGATAGAGAACTTCCAGAAATGCAGGCTAGATTAAGAAGAGTACACAAAATGAGAGATATCATTGCTGATGTCAGATGGATCTTGGCTCAAAGCAAAGAATACCAGAAAGATGTTTACTTGCCTTTTATTGACTATGCAAAAGCATTTGACTGGGTGGATCATAACAAATTGTGGATAACATTGAGAAGAATGAGAATTCCAGAACACTTAATTGTACTCATGAGGAACCTGTAATAGACCAGGAGGCTGTTGTTGGAAGAGAAAAAGGGAACAATCCAGAAGGAAGTGTGTCAGGGTTGTATCCTTTTCCCATACTTATTCAATCTGTATGCTGAGCAAATAATCTGAGAAACTGGACTAATAAATAATATGAAGAAGAATGTGGCATCATGATTGGAGGATGAATCATTAACAACCTGTGATATGCTGATGACACAACTTTGTTTGCTGAAAGTGAGGATGACTTGAAGTACTTACTGATGAAGTTTGAAGACTACAGTCTGCAGTATGGATTACATCTCAATATAAAGAAAACAAAAATTCTGACAACTGGACCTAAGCAACATCATGATAAATGGAGAAAAGATTGATGTTGTCAGACTTTATGTTGCTTGGTTCCACAGTCAACGCCAATGGAAGCAGCAGTCAGGACATCAGACCAAATCAGCTGCAAAGGACCTCTTTCAAGTGCTGAAGAGCAAGGATTTGTCCCTGAGAACTAAAGCGCAGCTGACAGAAGCCATGATATTTTCAATCGCCTCATATGCATGTGAGAGCTGGACAATGAATAAGGAAGACCAAAGAAGAGTTGATGCTTTTGAGTTGTGGTGCTGCAAAGAATGCTGAAAGTACCATGGACTGCTGAAAGAACTAACAAGTCTGTCCTGAAAGAAGTGCAGCTGGAATGCTCCTTGGAAACAAGAATGGCCGGACTTTGTCTCACACACTTTTGTCATGTTGTCAGAAGGGACCATTTCCTGGAGAAGGATGTCATGCTTGGTAAGGTAGCAGGTCAACAAAAGAGGTGAAGGCCGTCAACGAAATGGATTGACATGTTGGCTGCAGTGATGGGTCAAGTATAACAAGGATCGTGGAGCTGGCGGGGAACCAGGCAGTGTTTCGTTCTGCTGTGCATGAGGTTGCTATGAGTCAGAGATGACTCGACAACACCTAATAACGTCTACCTACTGCCCCACCCTCCATCCTATCTCATTCACCTCCAGCTGCATGGGATGTCTCCATGAATATGCTCTTTATACGGCCCTTGTGTATGTCTGATTTCTAGTCTCATACATAAATTAAATCCCCTCAGTGTGTTTTTCCTTACCTCCCACAGATCTGTCTGCAATGCTCTGTAATTTTGAAGTGCCTGGCAAATTACTGTCCATTTAGCATACAGCTAAATTATATTTTTCTCAAATTTACTTAGAGATTGATAATAGATTAGAATAACTACTTAAGGGGAATTAAGTTGTGGATGTTTCTTGCCATGTGCTTAGTTGGAGGGGGAGGGAAAAAAAAAAAAACTAGATATCTAGACGCTCTCAGAAAACTTCCCATAGATAATTATAATGTGTGTCTTCATTTTGGTAGTCTTTCCTGCCAGATCACATTGTACTTTGCCAATTGTTTATTCATTTAGTCACCTACTTTTTTCCCACCTCCCAACTCTACACCACAATGAATGAGGGAGCTTCTGAAAAGTATGGTGAACTTACAGAGAATTCCTGGTTCAGTTACAACTCTGTTAAAATGCAAATGAGTAGAAAAAAACAAAACAAATTCACTGTCATTGCCTCGATTCCTATTCATAGGGACCATATAGGATAGAGCAGAACTGACCCACAGGGTTTCCAAGGCTGTAAATCTTTACAGATGCAAACTGCCTTATCTTTCCCCTACAAAGTGGCTGGTAGAATGAACCACTGTCCTTTTGGTTGGCTGTTGAATATTTTAACCACTCTTCCACCAGAGCTCCTTAAATGAGTGAATAGTTACTTGCAACAGAAATTAGATGAGAAGTAAGATTATATTATTTCTTCCAAAATTCAATATTTGATGACAGGAAGTTTTCCTTCAGTCTAGAGTTTTCAAGGGCAGTGATTCTCACACTTCAGTCAGCGTCCCTGGCTAGCTTGCAATGTCTAAGTTGGGCCTTATCTCAGAGATTCTCATACTGTAGCTCTGAGATGTTGTTGTTAGCTGCCATCAAGTGGGTCCCCAACACATGGCAACCCCTTGTACAATGAAACTACCAGTGCCCAGTCCTATGCCATCCCCATGATCAATTAGGGATTAACTAACTGTGATCCAAGGGGTTGTCACAGGTTGTAGGGCCCAGGAATGTGCAAGTATAAACATTAGCATTTCCCTCCATAAAAAAAAAAATAGAATTTTTAAAGTGTACTGGAAAATAAAAGGAATGGGAAAAATTATGGGTTGATGCCCTGCTGGAAAGTTAATCTCCCACTTAGAAAACAAGGGCAGCATGTGTGTTACATATCTACCAGATGTCTTAACACATTGAGTCAGAAACAACAGTGTCTGGCTCAAAGATGATGAGTGACTGGGCTGCTTTGAATGTGTGTCACACTCCACAGTCCTGGCAATAATCCAGTCTCCTGCATCAGGTTCCTGAAATGGCTTACTACACCTCTTCTGAGCTTCCATTCCAGGCCTTCACCTGATTATTTTTCATGTTCCAGGTATTGTTCCTGTACTCCCACATTTTACAAATATGGGTCTGTTCCAATTCCACTGAGTCAGCCATTATGGAAACTGTTTGAACCAGTTCAAGCCCTGCTTTAAATAGAAGTTCTGCATCAGAATTTTAAAGTTCCACACTTTAAAACTTCAGGCCCATTCTGGTATTGCTTTGCAGCCCATGAATGAATGGAGAAGACAGCTTGTCAATAATGCAAATATGGTGCATGGCACTCTTGTAGGAATGGGGCCATGCAAATAAGTTGTATGGAACCCTGATGAAGGGATTGGTCAGTTTTGCCTTCCTTCTAGCTTACAATGAGCTATCCCAAAAGCAGAAAGGAGAAATCACCACTACAAAAAAAGAAGAGTCAGGAGTAGAACATGTCTTTTGGACCCATGGTCCATGAGCTGAGAACCTTCTAGACCCAGAAGACAGAAAGAAAGAGAGCGCTGTAACACTAGAGATGACATGACATAGTAAAAAGCAGTGGCAGAGAAAACATGGCAGCAGAACCAGGAGACCAGCACAAGAAGGTGCAGTGAGATTCCTGGCCCATGGAGTGAGGTGGCTATAGTGGCTGTGCTGACCCATGGAGTGAGGCAGGTGAGTGTCTTCAGGTGGAGGCTTGCTGATGGAGTAAGGTGCCTCTGGTCACTTATTGCCAGAGCTAAAGAGCTTTGTAACACTTGTCCAAGCAGGACTGAGACTAGGCTGATGGGCAAAGGGGCTGATAACAGAAAGAGAGGCCTGGTGTAGCTGCAGTAGAGAAGAAGCAGTCATGATCAGAGAAGTGTATCCTGACTCATTCTTGATCCTAAATTTTAAAATGTTACTTCTCTAATAAACCCTATAATCATGAGTATTGTCTATGAGTTCTGTGTTGCCATTGCAATGAACTACTGAGAAGCAGAGAAGTGTCAGAGCAGTACCAGGGGAGGAAAGGCTTGTGTAAAAATTGGTAAAAAGGTTGGAGGACAGAGTATGTTTAACCTCCACCTCATAGGAATCAGCTTTGAGTTGATAGTGATCTTGATTCTCCTTTTCCTTTGTGAAGTCAGATGAAGAGGTCAGACCCTGCCACCATGCCATTTTTATAGTTGTTTCGGGTGAAGTATATGACATCATAGAAAAGAAAAAAGCTGACATCATACAAATAAGTAATTAGTAAAGGAAAGAGTATTTTAATAGCTTATTCAGGTAATTATAGGAATTTTTCTTTGATAAAAACACACTAGCACCTTATTTGCGTAATCCCACCCAATCACTTGGTGAAAGTTACCAGTCTGTGGTGGAAAAGGCCATATAAAAGAGACCCACTGCACCATAAACAACATATCAAAACTGATCACACAGGAACAGATATGAAAATCCACCTGTTTTCTGTTAAATCAGACTTTAAAGAGGTTTGCAAAAATGTGAGACAACATCACTTGTTACATAATTGTAATTTTTTGGAAAATAGAGCACTTTAAAAATTAAAAAATCATTATTTGTGTGAATATGTGGTGAGTTTTTAATGTTATTTTTAGATAAATCAATGCATAAATATTTGATGCATTTTTTAATTTTAATATGGTAAATATTGTACATATATAAATATGTAAATAAAATCTCTTTTGGATCCTTAATAATTTTAGCAGCATAAAAGATTTCTAAGACTAAAAGTTTGAAGCCGTCACTTTGACCTCTCCACATACCTAAATTTGCACAAATACATTTTCCTTCTCCAACACAAACACAAGAATTGGCAAGGTGGCCATGATGCTAGTAGTGAGGAGGCTTCTACCTGATTGGGAGGGGGTGGCGTCCTCAGCTCTCTTCCTGTGCGGTCTCCCACCCACTCAAGCATCCTGCCAGGCATCCAGACCTGCCTATTTTCTGCTGAAAACCACCATATTAGAGCCATCACTTCCCCATTACCCCTGGGATGACACCATAGTCCTTTGTCTCATTGTGGAATAAAAGATGATTTTTTCTAATAAACGAGCTGTCAAGGTCCAGCAACTTGTAAGGGAAAGGGTATTTTCAGGAGACTCAGATGTTGCCACATTGAAAGGTAAATGCTGCTTTTGTATAGGTACACATGGAGCCCTAGCTGCAAGTTTGGAGACGGATGTAGAACACAAATGCAGTATTTCCCAAGTTATAAGAAAGGATGAGGTCTTTCTTAAACGTCTCTAAAAATGTTTTCCTGAACCCAGTCTTAACCTGGGAGCTCTGGTGGCACAGTGCCTAAGGCACTTGACTGCTAACCAGAAGGCTGATGGATCAAACCCACCAACCACTCCTCGGAAGGAAGATTGGGCGATCTACTTCCGTAGTGATACTGCCTTGGAAACCCAAGGAGGGGCCACTATGAGTTGGATCTGACTTGATGGCAGTGAGTGAGTCTTAACTTGCACACCTGTCATTGGCTCATACACCTTAGAAGAGAGAATGAGAGGAGAAAAAAGGAAGGGGAGATGTGGAAGATGAGAGGAAAATGCAGGGGAAAATAGAAAGAAAAAGAAAATGAAAGGAAGGAAGGAGAGGAGAAAAGGGAAGGTAGAGGGAAGGGGGAAAACATTAATTGAGCAGCCGCTGTGGCCACTATGTTTTGGACACAATGTCATATGTTTTTTCATAAAAGAAAAAAACTGAAGTACTAAAGTGTTGAAGTATTTTCCCAATGTCACTCTCATAAGGGGGTGTGTCAAGTTACCTTTTTCCAAAGCATATGTTCTTTCCACAATGCTGTATCACTTGTCCTCAAAATCCTTCGCAAATTTTAATTAATGGCAATAAAACAAAATAACTTCCACAAGTTAATGTAGACTTTCAAATAATTTTACCCTCTAGTGTGTAGATTTACGTATCATCTAAAGGCGATCCCTACCCTTTAGAAATGGCTGACCAAGTTAGGACTGACTATAGTGAATAAAACTGCTAGGACCATCACAAAACACCATCACTGATGTTCAATAATTTTTAGTGATTTTACTGTGTTGCTCACACCGAGTAAAGCTAAGGTCATGAGTGAATTTGTTGTTTCATCTATTTCACATGAATATGTTAATAACAACCATTTAAAAGGGTATGCGGAGTGCCAGGCAAGGGATTTGGAGTTTTGACCAATATCTCTCTCAGATAGGTATTGTTGTTGTTGTTATGGGCTGACGAGTCGACCCGACTCATAACGACCCCTCCTTGGGTTTCTGAGGCAGTATCGCTACAGAAGTAGATTGCCCTATCTTCCTTCCAAGGAGTGGCTGGTGGGTTTAAATAGCCAGCCTTCTGGTTAGCAGTCAAGTGCCTTAGGCACTATGCTACCAGACCTTCCAAAGACAGGTATTACTACCCCCATTTAACAAGTGAGGAATCTACTGCTCAGAGAGATAAGTGTATCTGCTCAATCAAAAAATTCATGAATGGCTGAGCTGGGACAAATTAATAAGATATTTTTTATTCCCAAATTTATGTCATTAATCTCTTAAGATTAATGTTAGCTAGTGTTGTAATTAAGGAGCTCTGGTGGTGTAGTGGTTAAAGCAATCAGCTGCTAACAAAAATGGTTGGCGATTCAAACCTAGCAGCTGTTCCACGGAAGATGAGGCAGTCTGCTTGTATAAAGATTTGCAGCCTTGGAAGCCCTGTGGGGCAGTTCTACTCTGCTCCATAGTGTCTCTATGACTTGGAATTGACTCAATCACAGTGGGTTTGGTTTAGGTTGGGTTAGTGTTGTAATTAGCCATGTAATGTTGGCATTATCTAAAACCTGGACCACTAGAGAAAATAATTCCAAACAAAAGAAAGTCAAATTCCGACTCTTAGTGAACCTGTGGGACAGAGTTGAACTACCCCATAAAATTTCCAAGGCTGTAAATCTTTCCGGAAGCAGACTGCTATACCTTTCTCTCTCAGAGAGGCTGTTGGGTTAGAATCACTGACTTTTGGTTAGCAGTTAAGCACTTAACCACTTCACCAACAAGGCTTCTTGATACAGCAATGTAGAGGACATAATTTGCTCTTGAAAATAAATTAGTATATGCTGTTATTATATTATTAAATTCTAAATTGAAAATAAATTATTTTCAAGATATTTCTACTCAGACATAAGAAAGCATGTAAAACCATTTGCTCTAAGATTGGGTTGGAGTATTTTAGCTAATAAACTGAAATCAAACCAAATTCACTGCCATGGAGTCGGATCTGACTCATAGCGACCCCTCCTTGGGTTTCCGAGGCAGTATCTCTACGGAAGTAGATTGCCCAGTCTTCTTTCCAAGGAGTGGCTGGTGGGTTTGAACTGCCAGCTTTCTGGTTAGCCATCAAATGCCTTAGGCACTACGCCACCAGAGTTCCCTTTTCAAAAACAACAGCTTATCACTAATATGTACCTGGTATCATTCTGAACATTCATGTAATTATTATATTCATTGGTTTGATGTGACTGGTGCACAGAAAGGTTAAGTAATTTGCATAAGATCTCAAAACTTGTAAATGACAGGTTTGTAATTGCAACCTCTGACCGCCTGGCTTCGAAGTCTGCGCTTTTAAACTATGAGAGCTGCCTTTTAGTACAATTCAGGCACACACTCACACATGCACATTCACACACACACACTTAAGCACACGCACTTAAGTGAAAAAATAAAGGTACAAGGCAACTGGCGTGAACTCACCAAAAATACCAATGTCATGGAAGTCAGGATGATAGTTGTAGAATAAAGACTAAAAGACACATGGCAATCAAATGCAAAACATGACCTGTAAATGGATCCTAGACTGGGGAAAAACACATATGTACAAGTGTGTAGAACATTTGGGGTCAATTTTCTAAAACTCTAAATGTGTACACATACATTCTATATATTAAATTTCTTGAATATCATTATGCTATTGTACTTATATAGAAGAACGTGTTTTCCTAGACAGTGCTTGCTAAAGTACTTAGGGGAAGTTCTGTGCTACCTACAGCTTTCTATCAAATGTTTCAGGGGAAAAAATGCATATATGGACACCAACAAAGCAAGAGATGAAACAGAATGAGATACATATGTATGTGTGCGTATATATGTGTATGTGTGTGTATTTGTGTATGTGTGTATATGTTTCTATGTTTATATATGTATGTATATATGTGGGTATGTATTTATGTGTATATCTGTGTATAAGTGTGTGTAGGTGTATGTACGTATGTGTATGTGTGTATATGTGTGTATGTGTGTGCATGTATGTATTTATGTGTATATGTGTGTATATGTGTGTAGCTGTATGTGCATATGTGTATGTGTGTATATATGTGTATGTGTGTACATGTATGTGTGTATGTGCATGTGTGTGTGCATGTGTGTATATGTGTGTGTATACATGTGCATATGTGTAGGTGTGTATATGTGTATGTGTGAATATGTGTGTATATGTATATGTATGTGCGTGTGTGTGTATGTATGTGTATATATGTTCATGTGTGTATGTGTGTGTGTATGTATGTGTAGGTGTGTGTATGTGTGTAGGTGTGTATATATGTGTGTTGTTGTTATTTGCCGTGGAGTCAGACCCAACTCATAGCAACTCCTCCTTGGGTTTCCAAGGCAGTATCACTACAGAAGTAGATTGCCCAACCTTCCTTCCGAGGAGTAGCTGGTGGGTTTGAACCACCAGCCTTCTGGTTAGCAGTCAAGTGCCTTAGGCCCTACGCTACTAGGGCTTCTGTATATATGTGTGTACATACATGTGTGTGTTTACATATGTGTAGGAGTATGTATATATATGTAGGTGTGTGCATATGTGTGTGTGTGTGTGTATATAGATATACATGTATAAAATACATACCCGTACACAGACAGAGCATATGTGGCAAATGTCAAATGATTGTGGGTATTTGTGTAAGATTTCTCTCTCCCTAAATCCTAGGAAGCTCTCCCTTCTTAGCTATATACTTCTCAGTATTCCCCTGGCCCCTATTACCTTTACATGCTAACTTAAACATAAATTTCTACAAAATAATTCCCAGGTTAAATCCCAAACAGATTAATACCTGCCTTGCAGTTCTGGTGGTGCAGTGGTTAAGGCATTCGGCTGCTAACCAAAAGTCGGCTATTCAAACCAGCTGTTCCATGGGAGAAAGATGTGGCAGTGTGCTTCTGTAAAGATTTACAGCCTTAGAAACCCTATGGAGCAGTTCCACTCTATCCTATAGAGTCACTATGAGTCAGAATCAATTTGATGGCCATGGGTTTGGTTTTTGAGTTTTTGCAGTTCTAAGATCCCTCGTCCCCTAACCCTTACCTCCACATTTTCTTACAGCTTATCTCTCTTAAAAACTGCATTTTTTTCCAGGGCTCATTCTTGGTGAGTCACCCCTTTCTGACACAAAGAATTTGCCTAATATTGACATGTTTTGCTCACTGAAAAGAGCCCTTGTGGTTCAAAGTTTTAAGCCCAAGGCCCTTAACCAAAAGGTCAGCAGTATGGACCTACCACCTGCTCCACTGGAGAAAGAGGAGGCAGTTCACTTCCATGAAGACTACAGCCTTGGAAACCTTATGGGGCAGTTCCACTCTGTCCTAAAGGGTCCCTGTGAGTCAGAATTGACTCCAAGGTGACAGGGTTGGTTTCACTTACTGAGGTCCTGTTTATTGGGCTGAGTGCTAAGAAGAGATAATATATAAAATGTCCAATATTCTCTACAGGAGGTGGTCTGCTGTAACTTAAAACCACAGCCATCCAGTTGTTTCAGACTTATAGTGACCCTAGAGGACAGAATAGAACTACCCCATTGGGCTTTCAAGGCTATGAATCTGTATGGAAGCAGACTACCTCATCTTTCTCCCGCAGAGCCGCTGGTGGGTTTGAACTGCTGACCTTTTCGTTGGCAGTCATATTCATAATTGCTGTGCCACAAGAGCTCTGTACAGTACCGTAGGGATTTGTAAAATTTCCCTGGAGCTTTAGTAGATGCTGAGGAGAAATTGGCTTTCTTCAACATCGTACCTGAGCTCTAATCTGTCATGTCCCACTTGGCTTTTTATTAATGGGAAGAAAGCTAGCTTTAGATTTTGATATATTATGGCTGTTTTGAAAACTACTTCTGCTTTCAAGCATTTTCCTAAAATTTCTGATGAGAAGCTTCTGAGAAATGAAGGGTATTCATAATCGTCACCTTGCGTACTGTTTTGGTTACCTAGTGTCGCTCTGACAAGAATGTACCACAGATGGGATGGCCTTAACAAACAGGAGTTTATATTATCTCATAGTTTGGAGGCTTTAAGTCCCAGTTCAAAGTGCCAGGTTCTAGGGGCTGGGTGAAACCCCCTCGACCTTGGGCTTCAGCTCTGCCTCTTGTTCCCAGCCCACTGAAGCTAGCGGCATCTCTTTACTCAGCTAGTGGCTGCTGAGGCTAACAAGCCCAAGTCAACAAATAAAAAGGCACAGGTCCGATGTTACCAAACCACATGGCAGGCCATTAATTCAAGTCCATTGTAAATCTTAAAGTCTGCAAAGCATCGCCAGCTGCTGAACAACAACATGGCTACATGAAGAGTCCAAGTGTACCATAAGCTAGAGACCATACCCAAAGCTACTGCTAATATATGGGAAGCAGACCGCATACCCAAAGCAGCTATTCAGCTGCTCCCAGTAGATTCCACCTAGGAGTTGATTACCAGTCTCCTCATAGGGAATACTACATCCAGCTGCCCAGCCACTCAACCAGGCCCAGCCAAGTTGAGAAGCAAACTTAACTATGACAGGGACCTTTAAAGAATTGTATATGTGATCCTAAAGAAAAAAGAATGACAACTGCAAAAAGGGGGGAGGGTATATCTTTTATGAGCTATTTCCAGCATAGTGGCTAAGACACTTGCCTGCTAACCAGACGGCTGGCGGTTCAAACCCACCAGCCACTCCTCGGAAGGAAGGTTGGGCAATCCTA
>NW_006921965.1:363114-364308 GCF_000298275.1 Orycteropus afer afer | reverse complement strand
ACGCATATATCTGGAATGCCGTTTTTCCAGTTTGTTCCTGGGATAGTATTACAGGTAGGCCACACCCCTGGGGAAACTCCCCCTAGACTGACCGGCCGCTTAGGACGCAGTCATGTGATCCATCATGGGAAACACCACTCACAAGTGAAGTCCAGCCAAGTTGACACATCTTCAACTATCACAGTTGGATTTTATCAAATACCTTTTTTGCATTGATTGATATGATCATGTGGTTCTTTTTCTTTATTTTATTTGTGTGATGGACCTTTATTTTACTTGTGTGATGGACTATACTGAATGATTTTGTAATGTTGAACCATCCTTGCAAATCTGGTATGAATCCCACTTGGTCATGATGTATTATTTTTTGGAGATGTTGTTGGAATCTATCGGTTAGGATTTTGTTGAAGATTTTTACATTTATATTCATGTAGGATATTTGTCTGTAGTTTTCCTTTCTAGTGGTATCTTTGCCTGGTTTTGGTATCAAGGTAATGCTCGCTTCATAAAATGAATTTGAGAGGATTCCATCCTTTTCTATATTCTGGGATAGTATGAGTAGTGTTGGTGTCAACTCTTCTCTGAATATTTGGTAGAACTCTCCAGTGAAACATTATTTTTGATGATGAATATGACACCATTCCTCTTCATTTTGGCATTCCCAGCACAATGGACCACATGATGTTGTTGTTGCTATTTGCCATCGAGTCAGCCCTGACTCATAGTGACCCCTCCTTGGGTTTCCAAGGCAGTATCACCACAGAAGTAGGATTGCCCAACCTTCTTTCCAAGGAGTGGCTGGTGGGTTTGAACTGCCAGTCTTCTGGTTAGCAGTCAAGTGCCTTAGGCACTATGTTACCAGAGCTCCCGTGATGGTCTGATTCAAAATGGCCAATGCCAATCCATTTCAACTCACTAATGACTAGGATATTGATCTTTATCTGTTCCATTTGATTTTTTGTTGTGTTGTTGTTGTTGCTATTAAGTGCCGTCGAGTCGCTTCCAACTCATAGCGACCCCATGCACAGCAGAACAAAACACTGCCCGATCCCGCACCAGCCCCACAATCCCTGCTATACTCGAGCCCATCATCACAGCCACTGTATCAATCCATCTCGTTGAAGGCCTCCCCCTCTTTCGTCGACCCTCCACCCTACCAAGCATGACATCCTTCTCCAGGGAATGGTCCCTTCT
>NW_006921965.1:358668-362144 GCF_000298275.1 Orycteropus afer afer | reverse complement strand
GGGCTGTTTCTTCCCATTTTGAGTCATGCTACATAATCAAATGAAGGTCCTCAAAGCTTTATTACATGCCCATCATTTAAGGTTGATTCTACTTTGAGGAGGCAGCTCTTCCCCAGACATGTTTTGAGTGTTTTCCAACTTGAAAGGCTCAATTTCTGGCACTATGTCAGACAATGTTTCGGGCTACTCATAAAGTTTTCCAGTGATATCAGACAGTGTTTCACTGCTACTCATAAGGTTTTCAGTGGCCAATTTTTTCAGAAGTGGATGGCTCCGTCCTTCTTCCCTGTCTGTCTTAGTCTGTAAGTTCTGCTGAAACCAGACCACCATGGGTGACATTGCTGGTATTTTTTCACCCCTATAATTTTAACTAATACAAGTATTAAAAGTTAGACATTATAGATGAAGAAAATTAGAGGTTAAATATCCAGGAAAAAGTATTTCCTGGAAGATCTCCATAGTTGATGAAGATAGTTATAGTCTCTTCTGAATGAAGATATTTATGAGGGAAATAAGCTTTAGGACCATTTAGAAATCATCCCCAACATGAAGTAGGAGCATAAAATCCCATGATGCTAATGACCCTACATCTTTTTTAATTCAGGAAGAGACCAAGCCAACTGACTTCAGCAAAATAATTGAATAACTTTTCCTGATTTAATACTGCCATATAGACAGCAGGGTGCTGTTCAATCATCAAAAACAAACAAACAAACAACAACAACAAGAAACCCTTTAGCCCAACATTAGTTCAAGGTGGGTCCCTCAGGAATCTCATGGAAGGCAATAATCATATTTCAAAATCTCTCCTTCCAAGGCAAATGAGTGTGTGTGTTCACCTTGGCAACTTTGCCCCTCCCTCCACAAACACACACCCACACACACTGGGCCCTGGCACACAGGATTTCTGTGAATCACCTGCCCTGGCATTGGCCATCAACAGGAGGCAGGAGATAGAATAAACAGGCCAAAGGAGAAAGAACTCCTCCATCTAAAAAGTTGAGCTTTTCTTCTCACTGTCAATCCTCACTGTAGAAATTAGTCCATACTCACCCTGTTCCTAACATATGGAGCAGGAGTTGGTTCATGATTACAGCCAACAGAGAAACTGCACAGGTGAGAGAACGGGCTTGAGAGGGCTGGGGAAGCTGCCGGCCATGGCTTTTTGGCAGGAACTGACCAGCTCAGCCTGCCAAGTGCCCCAGCTGTGTCTCAGCTCTCTCATCCCACTGAGGGTTTCTGTTACTCCACAAGGAAACAGTTTATTCAGTGCACCTTATGTTAGACAGAGAGACTCTCCCTTGCCATTAACATTAAAATTAGAAAGGAGAGTTAAAAACACAAAAAGAACAGGGGATAAAACAATTTCATAACTTTGGTCTCTTTTTCAATTTCTAGCTAAGTTGCCAGCAATACTGACAATTTATTCAGAGAGAGTGAGTGACATGCCTCCGAAAACACTTGTATTTCTCCTCCTGGCTCCTGGCTCTCAGGCCCCCACCCTGTCCCAATGACCTACCACAGGGCAAGGGAAACTTGACTCCATTTGAATAGATGGCTAGAGACCAAATAAGGAAGACTGGAAGCCCATGTAGATGCCAGAAAAAATCTGTGCCAGCAGCCTGACAAGGGCCAGCAGAAAGTGAGAGGGGGCAAGGGCAGCAGTTAGAGAAAAGAGCAAATGTGTTCCTCTTGCCAGTTTGTTCTCTTCGCCTCTCCCTACTCATCACCTCTCCCTACTCATCACCTCTCCCTACTCATCACCTCTCCCTATTCATCACCTCTCCCTACTCATAAACACTGAAGATTAATGCATTTAAAATACCTGATGGAAAATAGCATTTCAGGTGAATATTATCACTTCCAACTGCTCCAGCTTAACCCCTTAGATCCCTGTGAAGTGGGTTTCCAGAGCACCTTTGACACTTTTTGCCTGACGAAATCTTCCCATAGTTGAGGAGGTGCAACTGAGTGAAAGTCAATTGGTTCTATGGTCTCTGTGGGAATCTGTTTTGCAAAACCCCAAATATTTCTTTTTAACGTGAAGTGCTAAAAAAAAAAAAAGACAAAAATGAGCAATGCAGAGGGGTGACCACACAGCCATTTATTATCATAACCAGCAACTCTTTGGATCTAGGAAAGAACTTCAGGTTATGGAAGAAACCTACAGAACACCATTTAAATGACAATAATTGGGACTAGTGTTCTCTTGGGAGCTCTGGTGGCATAATGCCTAAAGCATTTGACTGATAACCAAAAGGCTGGATGTTCAAACCCACCAGCCACTCCTCAGAAGGAAGAGAAGCATGGCCCTAAAAGCCTGAAGCCAGGGCAATGCCCTATATGCATTTCTTTGGGTGTAGGAAGTACAAAAGAAGAAGGAAAGTGAGAAGAAGAAGCAAGGTAGGCTCTGAGCAAGCTTTTCCACACAAACTGAAAATCAAGAAATGAAATTAAATGATAATAAAGTTAATAGTCAACAACATCTCTTTTTTTAACAGGACCCCTAGTGTTAATTTTTTTAGGATTGTGTTAGAGGCAGCTGGCAAGCCAGGCAAGCTCTCTGGAAGCTGGATTGCATGCTAGAAGCTGACGGTAAAGCAGGCTGATGCCTGAGGCACACAGAGTGGTAATCTGGCAAGTAGATTCTATTACTGAAGCTATTTTACGGCCAGTCTCTCAGCCACTAGCAGGACTCTACATCCTCACACAGTTCACAACTTAGTATTTCAAAGGTTTACAAAGGACCCAATATCCACTGGTCACAGAGAGACCTGGTTGGAGGCTTTGCAGCATAAACCAAATTGCCCACGGCATCTGTCTGCTAGTTGCTAGACTCACAGAAGCTGTCTGAAGTCATCAGGCCTGTTTTGCCTGGATCCAGTGTATGCCTTTAGGACAGCTCTTCACTTCTCTGGCCCCCAGTGTCATCATCTCTAAAATGAACAAATTAATCAGGGGTTGTCAGATATTATAACTATGATCTTTCAGAACCCAATGGAAATATAATTTTTAAAATTTAACAATTAAAATAAACCTGTTGCCATTGAGTCTGTTCCAACTCATAGTGACCCCACAGGAGAGAGTAGATCTGCCCCATAGGATTTCCAGAGCTGTATATCTTTATAGACACATGCTGCCACATCTTTCTCCTGTGAAGTAGCTGGGAGGTTCGAACCACCAGCCTTTCCATTAGCAGCCAAGTGCTCAAACAGTGCACTACCAGGGCTCCTGGTAATTATGATATGTATATTAAAACATTGAAATAAAATGTTTTATAAAACAGTATTTATCCTTAAACCAAGCCAAACCCATTGCCTGCAAGTCAACTCTAACTCATAGAGACACTTATTGTTGTTGTTGTTGTTGTTATGTGCCGTCAAGTCGGCCCCGACTCATAGCGACCCCTCCTTGGGTTTCCGAGGCAGTATCACTACGGAAGTAGGATTGCCCAACCTTCCTTCCGAGGAGTGGCT